>NC_045436.1:30444742-30465226 GCF_002776525.5 Piliocolobus tephrosceles | reverse complement strand
TTTTTTTTTTGTTGATTTTTTTTTTTTTTTTTTTTTTTTTTTTTTTTGCAGAGCTACTAAGCTACTAATTAGAGAAGTCTAGATAGAGTATACTGTTGAGTTTTTTCCTCAAACGTTATCAGCCTTAGAGAAGCTAAGATGCTAGATAATGGCAAATTGGCAAGGTAGGCACAATCGAGCGATGTGCATAGAGAGGAAGAAGGTGGGGCTTGAGCTCCCAGAATTCAGATTTGGTTGCCAAGTAAGTAGAAAAAGACTAATAAACCCAGAGACAAGAAGGAGTAAGTCAGTACGCTATAAAACCAGCAAAGATTGAAAGACAATTTCAGTAACAAGGCAAGTGTTGGAGAGGTAGAATCATAAGAGGATGTGCCCAGAAAGGCATATTTCTGAATTAGGTCTTGGATATAAAATAGTTTCAATCCAAGAGCGTCCGCATGTCTGTGGATGACAGAGATGTAGGTGAGTAATGAAGAAACTGAGAGTAGAAAGGGAGTTCATCACATAAGGTGGTAAAGTGTTACGGAGAAACGGTTCTTAAAGGTTGGGTGTGCCTGCAAGATGCTAATATTTGTAGCCTTTTATGCCAGAGTGGCCCAGTCAGCTATGCTTTGTCCTGAGCCCGTAATAATGATCTCGTGTCACATGTATTACACAGCAGGTTTTTGGCAGAGACTGCTCTATATGGTTGAAAAATAAAATTCCACTAATGTGAAAGTTTTCATCTTTTACAGAATGTTATTACTTTTAGTCTTTATGCCTGTTTTATGCTTCAATAGAAATGTAATTTTGTCCCTGACTGACCTATGAATTTGAAATAATTCACACTGAAATTGTCTTTAATTTTTTAAATTTTTATTTCAATAGCATTTGGGGTACAAGTGACTTTTTGTCACATGGATGAATTATATAGTGGTGGTGAATTCTGAGATTTTAGTGCGCCCATCACCCAAGTAGTATACATTGCACCTGATGTGTAGCTTTGTTTAATCTCTGGCCCCCACCTCACCCTTCCCCTTCTGAGTCTTCAAAGTCCGTTATATCACTCAGTATGCCTTTGCCTACTCGTAGCTTATAAGTGAGAACACAGGGATTTTGGTTTTCCACCATTATTCCACTTAGAATAATGACCAACAGCTCCATCCAAGTTGCTGCAAAAGACATGATTTTGTTCCTTTTTATGGCTGAGTAATATTCCATGGTGTAGCTGTAAACGCGTTTTCTTTATCCACTCGTTAGTTGATGGGCACTTAGGTTGCTTCCATAGTTTTGCAATTGTGAATTGTGCTGCTCTAAACAAAACATGTGCAAGTGTCTTTTTCATACAGTGTGAAATTGTCTCTAATTTTAATTTAATTTTTGTCTTTAAAAAATGTTTTTGCCCTTATTTACCTCTATAATTTCCATTTTCAAAAATAAAAAAAGTAAAGAGGAGAAATGCTACTGTTTTTTAGCATAGCCATTAAAAATAGTAGTTATTATGATCAAGCCCTAATGTGGGAACAGCTAATAAATGCTAAATTTATTCATTTTATTCATGACACCTTAGTTTATATTCCAGCCTTAATATAATTTTCCTCTTATTTCAAGGTGTTTATAGAAACTAGTCTGAGCTATATAACCATTTTCTTGTGACCCCAGTTATTTCTGTGTGTGTTTGCTTATTGCTTTATGTGATGTTTTGTTTTGGAAACAGTTGACCCTTCATTCTAGAAATAGTTTTTACATATTGTTAAATCATGTTTCAAGAGTTCACAGTAACAGGCTTTTTATAAATGGAAACGAGTTTGTTGCTGTCGATAATAACCAGTCTTTCTCTGGATACTTAAATGGGTAGCTAGAAATTTTAATCGGAGAATTAAAAGTGGGTCATTGGATTTCTATTGCCTTTTCTTTGATACTAGGAAATGTCACCATGCACCAGTGTTTTTTTATGCTCTGTATAATCAAGAAATAATGTCTGTGTCAGAGTCTCCTTACATTGGACTCCATAGTGATCTCATTTTTTCTCTAAAGCGTTGGAAAATAACATTAGGACACTTTGAATTGTTTTCCTCCTCTTTTCATTTTACTCAATTTCTTCAACTATTGAAGGTCAAATTATAAAATAATTTATCATTCTGATGCAGAACTATCAGTCGAGTGAGGTAAATGTATTCTTTTTAATGTACTTTTTCTTAAATCCATTTCCATCAGAAGCTAGAGCTTACTTTTTTAAATATATTTCTATGGTGAGAAACTACTAATTTTTGTTATGACTTATCTACTTAGAAAAACCATAGGTTTTAGAGAAACATACTATACACTTAAGAAACAGCAAAATGAGGCTGGGTGCTGTTACTCATGCCTGTAATCCTAGCACTTTGGGAGGCCGCAGTGGGAGGATCACTACTGAGGCCAAGAGTTTCAAGACCAGCCTGAGCCACAAAGCAAGATGCTGTGTCTAAAAAAACAAAATACAAACAAACAAAGAAAAAAAAAAAACAGAGCAAAACAAAAACAGCAAAATGAGTCAGATACACTTAAACAGTAGTTGCTTTTGCAATTTTCAACCACATTTATTAATGATGTTTTTACATTAGCTGCAAAAATAATGGAATACGGTTTTTGGTCTGTGTCTATTGTATAGTGATGACTTACAGCTTTTTAACTTGCTGATAATTTTCTAATTTTCCTCTTTGTTCAGTGATATTGGGATTGGTCAGTCTCAAGATGACAGCATAGTAGGATTAAGGCAGACAAAGCACATCCCAACTGCATTGCCTGTCAGTGGAACCTTATCATCCAGTAATCCTGATTTATTGCAGTCACATCATCGCATTTTAGACTTCAGTACTACTCCTGGTGAGTATCACCAACACTTCTTTTGTTTTCTTGTAGTTATCTTTTTATTTCTAACATTATGGTCATGTTGTATCTCTCTCTCTTCATTTGTCATGGATTATATCAGATGCTGAGTAAGGATGAACCTTAAACTTCAAGATTCTTGAAGGTGTTGGAACCAGTTCTCTTTATATTCAGCACAATATTTTTATATGGCCATAGGCAGATTCTCTCTCTGAACTTGTTTCTTCTTTCATAAAATGAAGATAATGCATCCCATGCCATGATTACTAAATCATATCAAATAAATAGAGTAAGAGGCATATTTTAGGTCTATTTAATGGACTTTTCAATACAATAAAGATTAACTCTGGATTTAAATTTTATTTCTTTGATGCCAGCATGACAGTCTCGTGTGCTGCTGATGTCTGCTGATGTGCTTGCTGGTGTCTGTAGATCAATCTGTTATCTTTAGGGAAAGGTGTGTTCTTGCAGCAGAACAGCATGTAGGTTGACTGATTCTTTGAGGAAGACCTAGAGTAAGGGAGAGGTAAAAGTTCAGCATTGCTTTTTCTAGGGAGCTTTTTTCCGATTACTTTGGTTAATTGCATTGCCATATATTAAAATTCTTTCTACTTATGTGTGACTTTTCTTTCCCCAGACTTGCCAGATCAAGTGCTAAGGGTTTTTAAGGCTGATCAGCAAAGCCGCTACATCATGATCAGTAAGGACACTACGGCAAAGGAAGTGGTTATTCAGGCTATCAGGGAGTTTGCTGTTACTGCCACCCCGGATCAATATTCACTATGTGAGGTCTCTGTCACACCTGAGGGAGTAATCAAACAAAGAAGGCTTCCAGATCAGCTTTCCAAACTTGCTGACAGAATACAACTGAGTGGAAGGTATATATTGTCTACCTTACTGATTTCTTTATCCCCTCTTCAAACCCACATCAAAGTCTAAGAGATGAGCAGTTTTCAAAGTGTTTTTTAAATGAGTAAGTGCCCCTGCAGATTAAAAAGTAGTTTTTTTTTTCCTTTCACCAAGAATTACCATATGAAAGCAAATGCAGACAGTCGACTACTGACCCTAACAAGGATCTCTTAGGAATTTGTTCAAGGGCACTGTGACCTGAAGGTTGTTACTGACTGCCACAATGCGTGCTGTAACTTCTCATGCTTGCCTTAGGGTCCTGGTTTGGAAGGCGAGAGTATGCTTGACATAAAGTCACAGAGTTAAACGCGGGTGCTGTCTTCCCTTCGGATAGGTACATTCACAGGCACATTTTCTAATCATATTCTAGTGTTATTTGCTCCTGCACACCCAACTTTTCTAGGAGCTTCCTTAGTTTAGGCAGAGACATCTATGACAGTGTGGTTGGCCACTACTGCCTGTTATTGTACATTGTGCTATGAAATACACTTCTTAACTCTGAAACCAAACTTTACTTGCTATAGAGTTTAGTCCTTTGCTGCACAAGTGCTTATATCACACATGTTACTTGCAAGAAAATGTTGTATCTGATTTTACTATTCTCTTCAATGATATTTTCATTGTTAGGTGTATGTAGCTTTATCTTCAAGTCACAATAAGTGCAAGCTGAAAAAGAAAATAGTTGTTTTGGTTCTCATAATGGCTGGTTTCTACACTGAAAATTAAGCAGTTCCATAAATCATATTCTTTCTATTTTTAACTTACGGAGTGTTTCACTGTATTTGACTTTTCCATGTTACAGGTTTAAACCAGTATGTGTAATTCATTCAAAACTTTGATTTTCTTGCCATCAACTGTAACTTTCTTATGCCTCTTCACTTTTGTTTTCAAACACTAGCAAATAGTTTTGTTTTAGTCGCTCTGTTTTTTCCAGTTATCATTTTAATGCACATTGATATATCTGGAACCACAATAGTTTTACAGAGCTCCACTGAGCTATAAATTCATGATTCACATTCATTATTGAAGAAAATTATAGATGGGTATGTCATGGGCTTCATGAGTAATCAAAATGGAGAATGTTAAATCTGTGAAAATCAAGGGTGCAAAGTGTGTATTTTCTGTCATATGTGTTTGTCTTGGTGAAATATACAAAAAAAACATTTTAGCAGGGCCCCTACTGTGCTCATTCTGTTATGGAATTTCACAGAGAAAGCATGTGTCTAAAAAAGAAAAACAAAACAAAAAAATACCACCACCTCCGTACCACAGACACACACACACACACATACACACACAGACAAACACACACACACACACACACACACACACACACACACACGACAAACATCTTAATGCTATTTTCAACAAATTACCTAAAAGGAGAAGGAGCTCCAGCCCTGTGTTCTCATTTTTGCACTGGCATTAACTAGTCAACCTTTAGGAGCCTGTTTCCTATTCTGACAAATAAGTATAATACCTACCATCCACTTACCTGCAGTTTTTATGAAAATCCAGATTTTTTAAAGTTAACCTGTTGTACGATTGTTCTATTCATAGGATCAAATAGAGGGAAGTAGCTTAGGGTTTCTTAGGTATTTGAATAAGTAAGTAAAACTGGATTGTTACAATTTGGGCCCATCAATAATCACAGATTATTGGGAAAATAAAAATGATAACCTACTTGTGTCTGATCTTTCCTGCTTCCTGCCTTAGGATCTAGTTCCTTTTTAAACTAAAAATGTGGCTATTTTCTGTTATTTTTAGCAAAAAGGGTAAAATACTTCCAAAAGCAGGAAAAGAAAGGAGAGAAAGAAAGTCCAGCTAGTAAAAGTGAAATTCCATGTGATTTGTTTGTTTCTACCACCTACTTCTGGATAGGCAGTTCTGTGACCTGGCACCTGAGACAGCAGCTGTGCTCTCTGTCTTGGTTGAAAAGAAATCTTCCATCATTCAAATCAGTGTTCTCTCTAACTTTCCATAAAAAGTAGCATTATTCTTTCAAGGAATATCATGAGATTGCTGCATAGGCTTTGACTCTGGTATGTTTCTGTTTTTCACAGGTATTATCTGAAAAACAACATGGAAACAGAAACTCTGTGTTCTGATGAAGATGCTCAGGAGTTGTTGAGAGAGAGTCAAATTTCCCTCCTTCAGCTCAGCACTGTGGAAGTTGCCACACAGCTCTCTATGCGAAATTTTGAACTCTTTCGCAACATTGAACCTACTGAATATATAGATGATTTATTTAAACTCAGATCAAAAACCAGCTGTGCCAACCTGAAGAGATTTGAAGAAGTCATTAACCAGGAAACATTTTGGGTAGCTTCTGAAATTCTCAGAGAAACAAACCAGCTGAAGAGGATGAAGATCATTAAGCATTTCATCAAGATAGCACTGCACTGTAGGGAATGCAAGAATTTTAACTCAATGTTTGCAATCATTAGGTAAGAGAACACATTTTTCTTAAGATTCAATTCAGTTCACAGATTTAAAATATGTATCAGTCCAGGAACATCGTATAATTAGTGTAAATGCAGTAGATTTTAATTGACTCATAAGGGACAATTCTTTTTCTCTGAATCCTAACCTTAATTTAAAATCTCTCATACCAAAAAAACAGCTGTGCCAACCTGAAGAGATTTGAAGAAGCCATTAAGCAGGAAACATTTTGGTAGCATCTGAAGTTCTGATTTGGAGCTCAGAATATCTATATCTCCCACTTTTTTTTTTTCAAGTTTGTTTCAACTTTTCTCAATATCAGTTTATTTTTCTGTGGAAATAACAATACCCCAAAGAGTTATCAACAAGATTAATGATATCCTGTATATGGAGTTCCATCAAATAGCACAAAGCAGATGGCCAGGAAATGTTAATTTTCTTCCCTTTTTTAAAGAGCTTAGATTGAGGTTAGAAGGAAAAAAAATGGCAACAATTAGTTATGTTGCTATTGAGGGTGATTATTAAATGAGTCATTTTCTCTGTCTGGGAGTTTAGTCATACTCTCATTACTATCATAGCTTATTTTATTACTAGAGGATATTTGCTCAGTCGGTTTTATCAAAAGGCTGCTATGGGCTAAGCACTGGTATGTTTACATACTGCTATGTATGGAAACAAAGCATCAATACTTATATTCAGATAGTTTTGCTGATAGTAAACAGATGAGGAGGGTCTATAGGGAAGAGAAGAGTAAAACGCCTTGGCTTGACCCTGACCCTACTTCCCTGTGCCATCTCATTCCCCAGAATTATCATGAACAGTTTCTTATGCAGCCTTCTGTAAATTGTTAGGCATATAAAGCATAAACAAGGAGGTGTTATGTGTCAATAAATAATCTGTACACTATTTTACTTTAGTTGTTATATCACGTTTCTTTTTCTCCTCTCAGTGGCCTAAACCTGGCACCAGTGGCAAGACTGCGAACAACCTGGGAGAAACTTCCCAATAAATACGAAAAACTATTTCAAGATCTCCAAGACCTGTTTGATCCTTCCAGAAACATGGCGAAATATCGCAATGTTCTCAATAGTCAAAACCTACAACCACCCATAATCCCTCTGTTTCCAGTTATCAAGAAGGATCTCACCTTCCTTCACGAAGGTAAACATAAGGCAGAGGGTTTCCATCTTCGCTTGGAGAAGCACAGAATAAATGCCATGTGATTTCCTTTTTCTTCTCTGTCAATTTCAGGAAATGACTCAAAAGTAGACGGGCTGGTCAATTTTGAGAAGTTAAGGATGATCGCAAAAGAAATTCGTCACGTTGGCCGAATGGCTTCAGTGAACATGGACCCAGCCCTCATGTTCAGGACTCGGTGAGTATGTCATCTTCAGTGCTACATGTGAGAGTAGAGAAGGTTAAATTTAGAGCTTCCCAATAAATGATTTTTTAAAAGTTTGAGTATTTATATTTGTCCTACGGCAGAAATTATAGTAGGATGTGCTGAGAATCACCTGTGAGCTCTAATTTGGAATAAATGTCTTATTCTGTATAAAGTGTTCTTTTGGCTGTCAGTAAAAACAGTGTGTCCTTCAGACATTTTCAGGGTAATAGTCACAATTATGTATTTCTTATTTCTCAGAACACTGACTCGTAGAGCTAAAACTCATAACTAGTAGTATGAACTAAAATATGTAAATACCCGAAATAGTCTTGTCTTAATATCCACACAACAGATTTAGCTAGCAGTGTAGTAAAAAGTGATTAATTCAGTGAAAGAGAGAAAAGTCGGTCTTAATTCTAGAACAAAAAATTTAAATATATTTGTCTTTTAAGCTAGAAAAATATTTCTAGTAAAGTTGCGTGTGTGAGGTCATTATGCAGTTTAATGTTTGTGGGCTTCTAGAACTGCTTATCCAGAAGTCTAGTCCTTTCTTTCTGAGCTTGTGATCTTTCTGTCTCTCTTTCTACACCCATGCTTCAATCTCCATGGCTCTCACTTACAGGAAGAAGAAATGGCGGAGTTTGGGGTAAGTGGTGGAGACCTTGCATACCCACACACAGTCCTTATTCTGCTCATTGTATTGTTTTCTTACCTGCTGTATTTTCTGATGCTTTGCATTTTTGCATTTTTTTCCTTAACCCTCTTGCTGTAGCAGAATTTCAGATGGCAAACTGACTTCAAGTTTAATCTGTTGGGGCTTTTGCTTTTGAAGTCATGATCCATGAGAGCTGTGAAATGATTGATGACTGTTCTGGGGAACTATAGGCCAGTTTTTCTGAGTTCTTAGAAAGATTTTATTTTAATATAATTGGTGTGTCTTGAAATGCGGAACGCTCAAAGTAGGGGGGAGGGGAGGAAGGATATTAGAAGGAAAAATTGTGCAATTAAAATATTTCACAGATATGTGAGAAATAAATATTTTTAATATAAAATAGGTGCCCCCAGGTGTTAAACCCAAATTTTTTACAGCTCAACTAACTACTATTTTCATTCTGTATAAACCAATCCTTTTTAAAAATAATTCTTAACAATTCATGTGCTCAATAGTTTCCATACATATATGTTTACATTTGCATGATTGTTTTATTAACAGATTGACCGTATTACTTTAAAAACTCAACTACATTCAACTCAAGGAATAAGAAGACAATTGTGAACATTGTAGTTAATTTTATTTAAATATATGTATAATATCCTCTTTAGGGGAAGTAATCTTAATGTTGCAAATCTTAATGATTATAGCTGTGTATTCTTGAATGAGCTTTTATATGTAATTATTATTTTCTGGCATCTGTGAGAGAACTGCCTTAAATGCACTATAGAGGTGAAAAGAATTTCCTAGTTCGAACTGAACAGGTGCCAAACATATATTTTTATATGTATATTATGTATAATTTTCTTTTAACTAAATTTTTTAAATCTATATTATTCTATATTCCTGTGTAACAGTTTACTCACTGGAATGAAGCATGTGACCTTTTGAACATAGAATATTAATATCAGTCTTGGCACGTTTTAAATAGATAAAGTACTCCCATGCTAGAGTGAGCTGCATATCTACCTTTTCATCTTCCAGGTCTCTCAGCCAGGGTAGTACAAACGCAACAGTGCTAGATGTTGCTCAGACAGGTGGTCATAAAAAGCGGGTACGTCGTAGTTCCTTTCTCAATGCCAAAAAGCTTTATGAAGATGCCCAAATGGCTCGAAAAGTGAAGCAGTACCTTTCCAATTTGGAGCTAGAAATGGACGAGGAGAGTCTTCAGACATTATCTCTGCAGTGTGAGCCAGCAACCAACACATGTGAGTTTTTCCTTAAAGTGGCTGCCGACTTTGGCTAGAATGCAGATTTGTTTCCTGTACAGTGATATGGGCAGTGACAAAATAAGGCTTAGTGCAGAGGGGGAGCTGGCAATCATGAGATATACTAGTCTTTCCCTTGAATGCTAATATTGAAGACTGGATAGCGCTGTGCGCGGCCAGGCCCTCAGGTCAACTGGTTAGTGTGTGGAGGATGACACTGTCCACATCTAGGGCAACCCATTGCTTTAGTTTCACTTGGACACAGCCAGTACACATGCAGGGGGCGCATATGTAGATGTGGCTCCCAATTCCGTGTCTTGTGTTCTCACAAAGGTGCCCCCAAATTATGGGCAACCTGAGGGGAGTCGGGGCATAAAGTTGGGTGTGCTGGCTGCCTTTTAACCACGAGCCCAGACAACACCCAACAACAAATTCACCTACCAGTTAGAGCAATAATTCTGCTCCACAATGAACCACAATAGCCTTTAAAAATCTGGTTAGTCTATAAATGGGGCATTTTTTTTTTCTAAATCTGCATCTTGACTTATAGGACAAAGGCATTTTCCATTCAGTACACTCCTGTGTCTTTTATGGACAGGTTTGAAGATGTCTTCTATCGGATTTAATTTAGATAGGTGATTTGAGAAGATTTGGATTATTAGATTTACCCAGGACACTGTAGAAGCACTGTGTCATGGTGAAGAGCTTGTCCTCTGGCGTCAGAGTGGTCTGAGTTCAAATCCTGTTTGCCTCCTCTTACTAGCAATGCAGGCTTAGGCAAGTTACTTGACCTCCCTAAATCCTTAGCTTCCAGGTGTGTAAAAGGGAGGAAGCATACATATGTCATTGAGTTTTGCATATTAAGATACTACATGCACAACATTTAATTGTCTTAAATTGCTTTGCCATTTATCTACCACAAAATATATACTCAGTATAATACTCAAGCATTTTTGGCTACTGTTTGCTTGCGTAGATAATTCTACTTCCTAGGAATGTGGTAGTAAATAGATTGCAGTTGGCAGCATTTATTAAATAAAAACTTAGCACATACTTGTCAAACAATTTGGGACACCATTTTAGAAAAATAGTGCCTGATGACTTGTCTGTTATAGCTTTTATCATGTATTTGTGTCTTTCATATACATGGATATAACATATTGAACTACCCACATTTTTCTATATTTTTAATGGGGTGTTTAATAGTATAATCATCTTTTGAGATTGCTGACTTCATAAAGTAGATACCTTTGTCCTGCCACATACCTAATATTTTCTGTAACTAGGGTCCCCCATCCATTTCTGTGCTTCATAAAGGCAACAGGACGAAAGGTGTGCATTTCAGTATTCTAACTGCAGAAAATGCTCACACAGTTCTAAAATTATCTTCTACATAGCTACTAGCATCTAAAATTCTTTGTTCTATTTTCAAACCCAAACAATTATCAGTGCCTAAGAATCCTGGTGACAAAAAGCCTGTCAAATCCGAGACCTCTCCGGTAGCTCCAAGGGCAGGGTCACAGCAGAAAGCTCAGTCCCTGCCACAGCCCCAGCAGCAGCCACCACCAGCACATAAAATCAACCAGGGACTGCAGGTTCCCGCCGTGTCCCTTTATCCTTCACGGAAGAAAGTGCCCGTAAAGGATCTCCCACCTTTTGGTAAGTGATTACATTCATTTCTTTTTTTGGTGCCATTCACTCTCATGGTTTGCAAATTAGGAAAAAAATATTTGTCTTGGATAACTTTGTCTAATATATTTGAGTTTCTCTGTAAATTATTAGCTCCTAATAAAACCTGAACATTCAGCAAGTTAAACCTGACTTTGCCAATGGAAGGGGTTGTTTTTATAAGTAATATCTCATTTAATCATGCTAATTTGCTACGACAGGGTGTTAATAGAGAAGTTATGTGTCCATTTAATTTTTGCTGAGTGCAGAAGATGCTTTGTTCATTTACATTATTTAAACTGGTTTTGCCTTACAACCAACGAACTGCTGGGATTTAAGCAGAATATTTTTAAGTTAAATGAATTGTCTGAAGGTAAATTCTTATTTGTTGACTCACTGATTCTATAGCTTAGGGGGAAACATAAAGCAACTAACTCCTGAGTATGGAGAAGCTAAATTACACTTCATTTTTCCTACGAAAAGAAAAACATCTAGTAGTTTAGCCCCTTTGTGGAAGTGGTACAACACAATAATTTTTCATAAAATGCACAGCTTTATTTTTTTCTACATATATGTGAATGAAATAATTGATAAAAAATAAATTATTAAAAATAAAGGGATAGTAGGCTGGGCGCGGTAGCTCACGCCTGTAATCCCAGCACTTCAGGAGGCTGAGGCGGGTGGATCACTTGAGGCCAGGAGTTAGAGACCAACTTGCCTAACATGGCGAAACCCCGTCTTTACGAAAAATACAAAACTTAGCTGGGCATGATGGTGCACACCTGCAGTCCTAGCTACCTGGGAAGCTAAGGCACAAGAATTGCTTGAACCTGGGGGGTGGAAATTGTGGTGAGCCAAGATTGCATCATAGCACTCCAACCTGGGCGACAGAGCAAGACTCTGTTGATCGATCGATTGATTGATCGATCGATCGATAGATAGATAGATAGGAGGGAAAGAGTTTACTTAGATAAAATTGGGTGTTGATAGCTAGGTCCCTGCACAGTTACAGCCCATCTGTATGGCTGGGGTGAGAGTCATTTCATAGACCTCTCACATACTCTGTGTCCTCACCTCATTCCATCTGATCAGCAAGTGTCCTCTTTATTGATATTCGGGGAGAGTAAGAAAAGAACACCTTTCCTTGATATGTTTCTCCTTTCAAATATTTGTGTTGATCCCCTCATCACAAACACATTGAATTATGTGTTTCTTTTTATATTATGTTCCTAATATGCATGCATTCCTGAATCCCCCGCAGTCTGACTTCTGTATCCTCTTTATGCAGAACTTCTCATATGGAAGAATATCAGTCTTCACTTTAGCTAAAAACAGCTTATTAGCCATATTTAATATAATGTAGATGTGTCTGAGTATAAAGCTTTATCCCCCATGTTTCTGAAGCCATAGCTCTCAAAATGTCTTTAGTTCCATTTATGAACTTTAGAAATGTGGATGAAATATCATTTGTTGTCTTATATTTATTTAGTTTAACATACACATTTAAAGTCACAGTATATAAAATACTAATTTAGAGATGCTGCGGGTGTTTCCCCCACTCCAGTTCATGAAAGAGTTTTGTTCTATATACTTGCTACATCTTTAACATTGGTGTCTTTGTCCATCACTGGGACCACTTTTGAAGTATCTAACACAGCTTTCTCAGGCATAACATCTTCACATCCATCAACATGGTTTGAAAGATAGTACTTTTTGAATCTGTGTGTGATGCTGGCCTTGGAAATTTTTTCCAGATCAAAACTAACCCATTCAATTAGCTTTATTTCCTGTGTATATGATTTCTACATGTAATCAAAGTATTGCTTTAAAAGGTTTTTTTTAAAAAAAGATTATATTAAAACAACATCAGACTGCTTACATGAAGTGAAATGAAGGATTAAATCTTTGTTAAATTTTACTGACTAACACTAATCTGAGGTGGTTTCAGGCTGTAGTGCCTTCCCAAATATCTCTTTGTTGTTCAGAATAAAATTGAGAGTGACTCATAATAATATGAGAGGCTTTATAAAATATTTTAGTGTAACATCCTTATTTATGAAAAATAATTTTGAGGAGGGAAATCATCTTACATTGACATATAGAATAATTTTTCCTCCACTCTCATCCTGTTGGATCCTATACATGGTGCTGGCTCACTTCCTTCTTCTGAAACCACTTTCCAAGGTTTTGTGACACAGCACTTTCATGGTCTCTTCCACCCTTCTCTTTCATCTGTTTACCTGATCAAGTATTAACTGCATGGAATTCCTTAGAGCACCTTCATTCACTTTCCTGGTTAGCTCCTCTTAGCTCTTGCCTCTGTACTCTTCTCCCTTTATTCTCACTTCCCTTGAGCTACGGCTTTCCAAGGATACAAAACAGTTTCCAACTCAAATTTGGTTTCTAATAATAAACATATCTAGCTGTGCCACTTCCATCCTAAATTCGGTGTGTCCAAATTGTCCATTTTTTCTTCATTGTTGCCTAATATATTGTTGAATAAAGATGGTAACTGCTTCAGAGTTTAGAATCTAATGTAAAATATCAAAAGCAAACTATTTCTGATACTCTGGCAGATATCAGCCTGAAACTGAACTACAGGTATCTCATGCCTTCTGTAGGCACTTACTCTGTGGACCATGAAGAATACAAAGAACATTTACATTGTAAATAGGTTGAACCTCAATGTAATGATATTAAATCTTAGCAAAAAAGAGTTTTTTAGTCATAAATGGTGTTTATTTTCAGACTTGAAAATACATATTGAAAGTTTTTTTTTTTTTTTCTATTATAGGCATAAACTCTCCACAAGCTTTAAAGAAAATTCTTTCTTTGTCTGAAGAAGGAAGTTTGGAACGTCACAAGAAACAAGCTGAAGACACAATATCAAATGCGTCTTCGCAGCTTTCTTCTCCTCCTACTTCTCCACAGAGTTCTCCAAGGAAAGGTAGAATTATTACTTTTTGTTTTCTTGTATTGAAACCTATGCATTTTGGCTATAGGAAATTCCAGAGTTGTGTACTACATAATTCTTAACGTTATCATCATTTAAGATGAGCTCATATGTAATGCCCAGTGGATTTTTTTCCCTCAGTTTATAAATTTGGAAGAATGGCGGTTTTTAAAAATGTTATACTTACAATAAATAGTATTAAATTTATAACTATAAGAAGCCTTTTAAAAATACATTTACTTTTTATTCATGATAAATATACAAATAATTTTTTATATTAAAATTTGTTCTAACTAAATTTGGTTCTATGACATTAATACAGAGAAGAGGGCTTTGAAAACATGAAAAACTAATATCTTCCTGATTTATTTTTTCATTGTATTAACACAGGTCTTGATTACCTTTTTGGTTGCTACCTTGTTTTATTTTTAAAGAGATTATATTTTAGGTACTCAGAGTCACCTCCTTATGTTGATACCTTCTCATGTTAAAAGAGTAGGTAATTTTCTGCTGCATAACTCTTAAGGCTTCTTCCTCCTCCTACCCTTTTAACTGAATGAGTGTAAGCCAATAATAAATGGCTAGGACTTAATTTTCCTTAAAGGAAGGCCAAAAGGGCTTACTTAATACATTGTTAAATTTCACTGACACAACAGGTATTGCTTTACTTGGTGGATATTTCAGACATCTGTGCATTTTGTATGGGTATCAGTCTCTCCTGTCCTTGTTACATGGATGCATCTCAATTCTTTTCTCATCCTGTTGTTAGGTGGCAGTGGCAATCAGCTGAGATCTTTTGGCTCCGGGCAGTTGGACTTAACCAGTTCCTCCTCTTCTCTTGGAAGTGAGAACAGTAACAAGAATAACAATGCACCACGGACCTATGGGATAGGTGGGGTTTATAGAACCAAAAACGGGGTGGGAAAGAGAGGAATCATCTCATTAGTTAATGAAAATGGTAGAATTCCTCCATATGTTAAGTGCTCCATCTGAGTGATTTATTTTTCTGAAGATTTTTTTTTTAGCAGACTGTTCAGGGAAGGCTTTAAATCTTATCTGTCAGATCTTGCAGTGTGGTTTTATAAAAAGACGTTTTATAAATGAACACATTAAATCCTATCAAGACCTGTGCAGCCTTTAAAAAATAAATCAGGAATTACCAATATACTGAAAGAACATACTTAAATTGGCAACATTTAGATGCTCTAGATTTTAGTTTTTCTTAGGTAAGTGGCATTGAAGAAATTTCCATTGCATATAAGATAAAATAAATACTTAAGTAACATGAGATCGCTAGTAATGTAGACAAGAAAAAAAATGAATATTGAGAAAGAAGATTTGGATTTTTTTTCATTAAAAACATCAAGATAGGGCTGGGCACAGTGGCTCACACCTGTAATCCCAGCACTTTGGGAGGCCGAGACAGGCTGATCACCTGACGCCAGGAGTTAGAGACTAGCTTGACCCACATGGTGAAACCCCTGTCTCTAGTAAAAATACAAAAAAAAAAAAAATTTGCCGGGCATGGTGGCACCCGCCTGTAATCTCAGCTACACGGGAGGCTGAGGCAGGAGAATCGCTTGAAGCCAGGAGGTGGAGTTTTCAGTAAGCTGAGATCCGCCACTGCACTCCAGCCTGGGTAACAGAGGGAGACTCCGTCTAAAAAAAAAAATCAAGATAGGCCCCTTCCATTGTGACTTTCAAAATTATTTTTAGTAACAAAAGAGAGTTAAGAGTGCTTTCAGGCCAAGAAGTGGACATCTGTTTAGATATTCTGTAGTAACGATCTTGTGAAAAGTGCCCATTAACTCCTTCAAAACAATTGGCTTTTATGTGATTCAACCAATATTAATATTGAAAACCCAAATGGCAAAAATTCAAAGACATCTTCAGGTCTTATTTCTTATTCTTTTTGTTTATATGTTTACTTAAAATTGTAAGTAGGATACAGATATTTCCAGTTGAATTATTCTATGCCATACAAGTTCTAAAAATTGAAAACTGTTGAAAACAAGATCAGTGGCTTTGCATTTTGAAAAAAACATACTTTAAAATCTGATCTGTTTTCTTCGTGATTTCTTTTCTATAGACTAATAGTGTAATGATATATAGGTAAGGGAGCTAAGAATAGTCGAGTGGTGCCTTTTCTGCATCTTTTCCTAGCTTATAGGATACTTTCTTTTTTCCTCTCTAAACTTTAATTAAACAACTTAAGCTTCATTAGAATAAAACATTTATCTCTTAGTCATGTGGTATCTACAAGTGAAATGGAGTTTTTCTCCCCACTTCTATAGAGATATCTATGCCTGCATTTTATTTTTGCTTCTATTTGGTATACTTCCCTTTGATATTATGAACCTAGAGAGTCTAATTAATACGGTCGTGTTTCTCATGCAGGCTATACTTTGGCTCCCAGTGGTACTGTGGATAATTTTTCAGATTCTGGTCACAGTGAAATTTCTTCACGATCCAGTATTGTCAGCAATTCGTCTTTTGACTCAGTGCCAGTCTCACTGCACGATGAGAGGCGCCAGAGGCATTCTGTCAGCATCGTGGAAACAAACCTAGGGGTGGGCAGGATGGAGAGGCGGACCATGATGGAACCTGATCAATATAGCTTGGGGTAGGTGGCTTTTCTTAGTGTTCTTTTGAATTTATCCTTCCATCTCTCTTTTGGTAATGAGTCTTTTCTCCCAGATGTTTATTTTTATTTATTTTACATAATGCCTAAGAATTTTTCTCCCATCCCAGTTCTGATTTTCACAATTTCTACACTATCATGTTATTTTTGTTAAGCAGACTGCTTTTTTAGTTAAGTTTATTCTTCAGTGGAACACAATTGTTCTGTTTTAAAGGCAGAGGGTGACTGTAGGATCCATCCTGAAATAATCAAATTATATTGAGCCATCCTTATTGTTGTCGGAAATTTTTTTTTTTTTTTTTTTTTTTTTATGGCACGTTGCGTTCTTTTCCCCCATGCCTGTTTTATAGTAATGACAAAGTCAGAAAGCTAGATGTGGCAGAACTGGCCAATATAAGGCAATTCAGTGCTACTTTTATCCTGTTTCTGGGATGAAAGCAAGCTACCTTTCTAGGAAAAAGGGTATTTTGTTTTATCATAGGTGAATTAGTTATCAATCTTGGTTTGTTTTTTTTTTCTTTTCCATTTCTTTTAACCACTTAGGTCCTATGCACCAATGTCCGAGGGCCGAGGCTTATATGCTACAGCTACAGTGATTTCTTCTCCAAGCACAGAGGAACTTTCCCAGGATCAGGGGGATCGCGCATCACTTGATGCTGCTGACAGTGGCCGTGGGAGCTGGACATCATGCTCAAGTGGCTCCCATGATAATATACAGACGATCCAGCACCAGAGAAGCTGGGAGACTCTTCCATTCGGGCACACTCACTTTGATTATTCAGGGGATCCTGCAGGTTTATGGGCATCAAGCAGCCATATGGACCAAATCATGTTTTCTGATCATAGCACAAAGTATAACCGGCAAAATCAAAGTAGAGAGAGCCTTGAACAAGCCCAGTCCCGAGCAAGCTGGGCGTCTTCCACAGGTTACTGGGGAGAAGACTCAGAAGGTGACACAGGCACAATAAAGCGGAGGGGTGGAAAGGACGTTTCCATTGAAGCTGAAAGCAGTAGCATAACGTCTGTGACCACAGAAGAAACCAAGTCAGTCCCCATGCCTGCCCACATAGCTGTGGCATCAAGTACTACAAAGGGGCTCATTGGTAAGTTTTAAAATTGGGGGACTTTGTCATGTCTGAATCATGTCTTTAATGTAACTTATTACAATAGTAAAATTATGTGTTTGTTGGTTCTTTTCCTCACTTTCTCAATTGCTATATAGGACTTCCAAAGTAGTGGTGTGTTAAGGTCTTTGAAATCAATAGTGGTTAAGAGCCCAGGTTTTGTGGTCAGGTACATACAGATACATTTCTACATAACAAAACATGCAGTAACTCTTAGCTATCAGGATCAGTAGATTGTCATTGTGGATGTGATCTAGTCTAATTTTTTTTCTCTTAACCTAAAAATCAGGATGGATTCCTATTATTCATAGAGGAGAAATTTTTCTTTAATTGAAACTCTTTTATATCTTCTATTTTGTTCCCTTGATTGTATTTAGAACTATACACTTTGTATATTTAAAAGTCTTCCATTGATTTTTATTCTGCACACACATTGATTTTTTTTTTTTTTTTTTTTGAGATGGAGTCTTGCTCTGTCGCCCAGGCTGGAGTGCAGTGGTGCGATCTCGGCTCGCTGCAAGCTCCGCCTCCCGGGTTCACGCCATTCTCCTGCCCTAGCCTCCTGAGTAGCTGGGACTACAGGTGCCCGCCACCGCGCCTGGCTAATTTTTTGTATTTTTAGTAGAGACGGGGTTTCACCATGGTCTCGATCTCCTGACCTTGTGATCCGCCCGCCTCGACCTCCCAAAGTGCTGGGATTACAGGCGTGAGCCAACGCGCCCGGCCACACATCGATTCTTGATAAGCAATTATTTGTGCACACTGTAGAAGGAGGGAGAGGTGCTAATAGTACAGTGACTAAGAGCACGGGCTTTGGAGTCAGGCGGACTGGGGATTGAATCCCTGTTTTGCCACTTTATTAGTTTTGTGACATTGGGTAAAATACAAAGCAGTGCCTGTTTCCTCATCAGTAAAACGAGCTTAATAATTTCTCCTTAATAGAGTTAGTGTGAGGATTCAAGGAAATTTATGCAAAGTATTTAGAACAGTGCCCAGATAGTAGATTCATTAAGTACATGAAAGCTATTGGTGTTGCTGTTTCTGTTAGAAGAGGCTGTCATGCTCCCTCAGTCCTGTTGAGATGTATTTTCTATGGCACAATTAACATCTATACAGATGAAGTGTAGAAACAGATTATCGGTTGTAGAGTGAGAAATTCTGGAGTATAATCATTACAGACATTACTTTTATTAGGAAAATTGTAGTTATTTAGCCATGTAAATAGTCATGGATAGATTTCAAGTTTAATATCCTTTTACAATGAATAAGGAGAAAACAATAAATATTCTTAGGTTGGACTTTTTCAAGTGCTTACAACTAATACTCGGAATTTGTATTGCAAAGGAAGGAATAATGATTTTTAGTTCCTAACAGTTGAGTTTAAAAAGTTCAAGAAAATAAAACTTTAGTTTTACTTGCCTATACAGTAGCATTCATATTCTAGGTCATGAGCATCAATAAAGGGATTTTAAGAAAAATGGACACCTTATAGTAATAGTTTTAGAGTTTTTAAATTGGTATCCTTTGTGTGACTTTTCCAGATTTATTTTAATTCACTGTTTCCGTAAGTGAAGTCCTGAGACCCGAGAGTAATGTGGAATTGCTTCTCTGCCTGGTAAAGATAAATGCCCAGAAAAAGGGCAGATCCGGCAGGCAGAGAGGAAAAAGGAAACTTGTACCAAGCACAAACAGGTTCCAGGCGTAGTGCTGTGTACTTAGGTTCTTCCTGTGCTTCAGTCTTTCCAATAAATCCAGGGGTTAGGTTTTAATTTTGCTACTATTTTATAGTTACAAACCATTTTAAACAGACAAGTAGCCCATTTAAAGATGAAACTCCTTAGATGGACTAGCAGCTTTTCTCACCATTTCACCACACAGTGATAACCATTGTGAAATTTGGTTTAGTTAATATGCATTCCCTGGCCTGCCTCACACCGCACCTCTAACCCATACCACGCAAATTCACATTTGCTGCTACACTGTGGATGCTGTTTTAATAATTATTTTTATATTTTTAATTAAACTTTTGTGGCATGAACTACTTTTTAATGCTGGTGCATTGTTTCTACTCTAGCACGAAAGGAGGGCAGGTATCGAGAGCCCCCGCCCACCCCTCCCGGCTACATTGGAATTCCCATTACTGACTTTCCAGAAGGGCACTCCCATCCAGCCAGGAAACCTCCGGACTACAACGTGGCCCTTCAGAGATCGCGGATGGTCGCGCGATCCTCCGACACAGCTGGGCCTTCATCTGTACAGCAGCCACATGGGCATCCCACCAGCAGCAGGCCTGTGAACAAACCTCAGTGGCATAAGCCGAACGAGTCCGACCCGCGCCTCGCTCCCTATCAGTCCCAAGGGTTTTCCACCGAGGAGGATGGTATATACACATAAATATTCCTAAAACCTCCAAGTTAGATGTGTTCACTTACGCTGCTTCCCAAGGCATTTCTGTTTTCTTAACACTACAGTCAGCTATGTCTAACCATACACTACACAAAGAACACTATATTCAGAGTTCCAAATTTAGGGTTATGGCTGTTGACTGCTGTGTGTGTGTGTGTGTGTGTGTGTGTGTGTGTGTGTGTGTGTGTGT
>NC_045436.1:30348561-30444732 GCF_002776525.5 Piliocolobus tephrosceles | reverse complement strand
TGTGTGTGTGTGTGTGTGTGTGTGTGTGTGTGTGTGTGTGTGTGTGTTTCCCTAAATGGCTTTAAAAATGCCAGAGATTATGGAGGGAGTCACTTAAAACACAGTGTGTATATAACTGGATTTCTTTTCTAATTCTCACTAAAATTTGACTGCTTTCTGTGTGTCTGTGTGTGTGTTTCCCTAAATGGCTTCAAAAATGCCAAAGATTATGGAGGGAGTCACTTAAAATATAGTGTTTATATGACTTGATTTCTTTTCTAATTCTCACTAAAATTGAAGTACTTCTGTGACCCTATTTTGAGAAAAAGAATAAGGCAGGTGCGATGGCTCACACCTATAATCCCAGCACTTTGGGAGGCCGAGGCGGGCAGATCACTTGAGCTCAGGAATTTGAGACTAGCCTGGCCAAAATAGTGAAACCCTGTCTCTACTGAAAATACAAAAATTAGCCAGGTGTGGTGGCGGGCACCTGTAATCGCAGCTACTCGGGAGGCTGAGGCAGGAGACACTTCAGCCCGGGAGGCAGAGGTTGCAGCGAGCCAACAACATGTCACTGCACTCCAGCCTGGGTGACAGAGGGAGACTCTGTCTCAAAAAAAGAAAAAGAAAATTAAAATCTCACAAGTCTGTGCTGTTGTCAAGAATTTTAGAAGCATCTAGGACTCTCAAAGGTGGATGGTTAAAGTTTTCTGTGGAAACATTGTATTTGCACTTTTAATGAATTGGGACTCATTTGGAAATGAAAGTCTGATAAAGAAAGATACACTGTCAGCCAGCCCGGTGGCTCATGCCTGTAATCCCAGCACTTTGGGAGGCTGAGGTGGGAGGATTGCTTGAGGCCAGGAGTTTGAGACAAGCCTGGGCAACAAGTGAGACCTGTCTCCATAAAAATATTTTTCAAATGACCCAGGTGTGGTGGCATGTGCCCATAGTCGTAGCTACTATGGAGGCTGCAGTGAAAGGATCACTTGAGCCCCGGAGTTCAGGACTGCAGTGACCCATGATTGTGCCACTGCACCGTAGCCTAGGTGGCAGAGCAAGACCCTGTCTCTAAAAGAAAGAAAGGGAGGGAACGAAGGAACCCACATTCTCTGTAACTTTGTGCATTCTTTCTACAGATCTGTCTGACCATGCTGAATTGAGAGTGAGGAAGGAGATCATGTCCTCCCATCCTCTTTAAAGTTTTCAGTTTAACATGTTTGATTACACAATCATAGATAAAAGCAACACATGACCGGGAGATCGGGAGGCCGAGGCAGGAGAATCACTTGAGCCCGGGAGGCAGAGGTTGCAGTGAGCCAAGAACACTGCACTGCGGATGGCAAACCCACACCCTGTCTCAAAAAAATTAAATAAATAGAAAAACATTACAAATGAAAATTACTTAAAATCCTGCCGCTTGCAGACAACCATTATTAAAATGTTGTTATATATCCTAGACTTTTTATGTGTATCTGATCTTATTTTTTTAAAATGATACATGCTGTTTTACAACTTTTTAAAATGAATTTATTAACTTTCTGAACAAAAATATATAATGCATATCTTTTTAATATTGTGTGTGTGTGTATATGTAAAGATATGTATTGCATACATTTTAACCTTTTTATTGTTCATCATTGCTTAGGAAAAAAGACAAGGATTCTAAGTGAGCTCTACTAAAAAGAATATGATATTTTTATTTAGCACATCAGTGAATATATTCTCTATAGCACAAGAAATTACTTGCTTGCTCATTGATTTCTTTTTCTTCCCTGCTGTATTTGCAGAAGATGAACAAGTTTCTGCTGTTTGAGGCACAGGCTTTTCTGGATCCAGAGCGAGCCACCTGAAGGGAGAGCACAGGAAGATGTCCCGAGCATTGGAGCCTTGGAACTCACATTCTGAGGATGGTGGACCAGTTTGCCTCCTTCCCTGCCTTAAAAGCAGCATGGGGCTTCTTCTCCCTTCTTCCTTTCCCCTTTGCATGTGAAATACTGTGAAGAAATTGCCCTGGCACTTTTCAGACTTTGTTGCTTGAAATGCACAGTGCAGCAATCTTCGAGCTCCCACTGTTGCTGCCTGCCACATCACACAGTATCATTCCAAATCCCAAGATCATCCCAACAAGATGGTTCACTCTGGCTGCACTTCTCAATGCCTGGAAGGATTTTTTTTAATCTTCCTTTTAGATTTCAATCCAGTCCTAGCACTTGATCTCATTGGGATAATGAGAAAAGCTAGCCATTGAACTACTTGGGGCCTTTAACTCACCAAGGAAGACAAAGAAAAACAATGAAATCCTTTGAGTACAGTGCTTGTCCACTTGTTTACAATGTCCTCCTTTAAAAAAAAAATGAGTTTAGAGATTTTGTTCAGAGAGTAAATGTATATCCATTTAATGATTACAGTATTATTTTAAACCTTAAGTAGGGTTGCCAGCCTGGTTTCTGAAAAACCAAATATGCCGGACAGGGTGTGGCCACACCAAGAAGACGGGAAAACCTGGCTTGTGACCCTGGCTTCCCATGTCCTTCTGGTCTCACCCGCGAAGTGCCCTATCCTGGAAGTATGAAATGTTAGCCAATTAATACCAAGACACCTCATCTGCTCCTTCCCCAGTGGATGGGGTTCTTCTTCTGTAAAACTGTTTGCACATGGCCAGGGGAGGGAACTAGGACCCTTGTGTCTTGTCTGAGCCTTATGGAGGCAGGACGGTGTCATTGGCAGATGTGTCCTGCTCCATTGAGATGGATGGCAAACCCCATTTTTAAGTTATATTTCTTTGATTTTTGTTAATTTAGAGGTTTAGGTTTTGTTTTTCTTTTTCTTCTTCTTTTTTTTTTTTTTTTTTTAAGAGAAACATTTATAACTGGATAGCATTGCAGTGAAAGCAGCTTGGGATGTTGGAGCTACTGCCAGCTGTTTATACTGCTCTTTCAAGACAGCCTCCCTTTATTGAATTGGCATTAGGGAATAAACAAGCCTTTAAATGTGATAAAAGATCAAAAACCTGGTTAGATATGCCAGCCTTTGCAAGGCAGGTTAGTCACCAAAGACTAACCTCCCAGTGGCTTTATGGACGCTGCATATAGAGAAGGCCTAAGTGTAGCAACCATCTGCTCACAGCTGCTATTAACCCTTTAATGACTGAAATGACCCCTCCACTCTATTTTTGTGTTGTTTTTGCACAGACTCCGGAAAAGTGAAGGCTGCCAATCTGAGTAGTACTCAAATGTGAGGAACTGCTGGTCTTGGATTTTTTTTCCATTAAATTCAGCTGATCATATTGATCAGTAGATAAACGTAAATAGCTTCAAATTTTAAAAGTGGAATTGCAGTGTTTTTTCACTGTATCAAAAAATGTCAGTGCTTTATTTAATAATTCTCTTCTGTATCATGGCATTTGTCTACTTATATATTACATTGTCAATTATGCATTTGTAATTTTACATGTAATATGCATTATTTGCCAGTTTTATTATATAGGCTATGGACCTCATGTGCATATAGAAAGACAGAAATCTAGCTCTACCACAAGTTGCACAAATGTTATCTAAGCATTAAGTAATTGTAGAACATAGGACTGCTAATCTCAGTTCGCTCTGTGACGTCAAGTGCAGAATGTACAATTAACTGGTGATTTCCTCATACTTTTGATACTACTTGTACCTGTATGTCTTTTAGAAAGACATTGGTGGAGTCTGTATCCCTTTTGTATTTTTAATACAATAATTGTACATATTGGTTATATTTTTGTTGAAGATGGTAGAAATGTACTATGTTTATGCTTCTACATCCAGTTTGTACAAGCTGGAAAATAAATAAATATAACGTAAAGCCTTGCCTATATTCTTAATGAATCATGCATGCTTTTTATTATTAAAGTGGAATAGAAGCCTTTAGTCTCCTGCAGAAGCAAGTCCGGCTGAAGAGATTTAGCCTCTGGGTTATTGGAAACTGCCCAATAGCCTATTTAGTTTAGGCAGATCTCTGTTGATCCAAAGCAATTAATATCATTAATGTTAGCACCAACCAAACCACTTTCAGAATTCAGTGTTTCTTGAAAATGAAGATGCTGTCACAATATATTTGCATAACATTTGTCTCTTCTCAACCGTTTCCAATGATAATCTTTATGGTACATAATATTTTGGTTCCCAGTATACATACTGAGAGGAGGACCTCAGAGAACTTAAACTGACATTCAAGGTCACGATCATTAAGTGAAGAGTACAATTTAGCTAGTGATTCTGGACTTCTAATTAGTACACAATATTGATATGAGTGCTGATGTCTCGTGTCTGAATAATACTTTAGTCTATCAGAAGAGCACTTAATTTTAAAAGGTAAAAACCAGTTAAGTAGCAGCCTGCTTAAGCACATTTTTAAATGAGTGACTCATTTCTTTTCCTCAAGCAGGCATAACTAAAAGTATTATCCATCAGCCACTGAGAAGTCTCAGAAGTCGGAGTAGAAGCAACCGGAAGCCAAGGCACCAAACACTGGAAAATGCGAGGGAGTCTGAAGCGGAGCGGGAAGAAGGTCCCTCCAGAAGCTAACAGGAAAATGGCCAGCGCCAGGCTTCAAGGTCTTTCCAAGGCATTTGTGCCAGCTGTTTCGCTGAGGAAATTTTGAAAACCTGGACACCAAAAGAGTCGGGCAATTTATTTATTTACCATTCTAGTAGCTTCAACCACACCTTTTAAAAAATGAAGAACTTGCGTGTTTGTGTATGTTGTTACATGCTCACCTATGTTGTCTTTTCACTTTAAAACCCATTCCTCAGGGACTTTCCTAAACTGTCACTCAGAAAGCTTAATTTTTCTTAAGCTTTTAAAAAAAAATACTAAGAATCTGATGTTTTGGAAAATAACTTCTTTATCATCACTGTTTGTGTTCTGCTAAAAATATGAGACAGTGACAAATAGGCCATGGTTTGTTATCCTTTTAGGTTTTATTAGACTTAACGTTTTAGGATACCTCTGTGTAGCAGAAGACTGGTCTCCACTTAAGGGTTTCAAGAAATAAGTATTTGCCAAGTGTAACAGTTTGCAGGGACAGAGTTTAATCTATGTTATGTTAATAATAGAACTTTACCAAGTTTTAGGGATATTGTAGAAGGTTTTGGTGAAGGTCTGATGCTCTCCACCCTATTCAAAGAGGCCACACAGACCTGGATCTGTGTTTTCGTACATACAGGTTGAAGTCCTCAGAATGTTTTTCTCAGCTTCAATCCATTTCTCTGCTTTGGGAGGTGTAGATTTTATGCTCATCTATGACTTAATGTCTTTTACCTTTAGTTCGCTGATAATATCCCAAAATATTCTTGAATAATGCAAGCTTCTGAGGATGCATGTATCAACACGCCTTTTGGTCTCTGCCTCTCAACGCCAGTGCACTACATTCATACCAAAGAAAAATAGGAAACTCTCTTGAGTGCTTTATCCCATGATAACAGCATTCTTAAAAAAAAAAAAAAAAAAAAAATGCTTGCCTAGAAAATAAAGGTAATGGAGCAACTGAGGGGTCAAGTTGTTGATTACAGAGGTAAGTGATTTTATGAAGATTCACTAAGGGTGTAGTATCAGCAGAGGTTGTTGAAAGGGGTAATAAGATGGAAATATGTAAGGCAAACTGCAGCTGAGGCCAACATGACACTTTAAAGAAAGATTTTAAAGTGAATGAGAATTTACCTATTTGAGAGTAAGACAACAATATTGACTGGAACTGAAAAATAATTCATGAATTGCACTTTTTTTTTTTTTTTTTTGAGACAGAGTCTCACTCTGTTATCCAGGCTGGAGTGCAGTGGTGCAATCTCAGCTCCACCTCCTGGGTTCAAGCGATTATCCTGCCTCATCCTCCCAAGTAGCTGGGACTACAGGTGTGCACCACCACACCCGGCTAATTTTTGTATTTTTAGTAGAGACGGTCTTTCACCATGTTGGCCAGGCTGGTCTTGAACTCCTGACCTCAAGTGATTCACCCGCCTTGGCCTCCCAAAGAGCTGGGATTACAAGCGTAAGCCACCGTGCCTGGCCTGAGTTGCATTTTTTTAAAGATTCACATTTTAGCCAAGAACAAGGCAAGCTAGTTTCTATTATGCCACAGCTGTGTACCAGAAAAATTTATAGAGGCAATCACAACATTCCATGCAAGGTTAAGAAATGCCAGAAAAGGCTTCATTTCATGAGCAATCAAGATTGTAACAATTCTTATGGGAAAAATGTCCAAGCCTAGAATAAAATATCTGAAATAAATTGAGTCAAATGGCCAGTTTTATAAAGAATGAAATAAATTTAGTTCAGAGTGTTCAACACCTCAAAAATAAAAGCTAGTTTAATAGAATTTAAGAAACTTTTGGCCAGGAACAGCGAGTCATACCTGTAATCTCAGCATTATGGGAGGCTGAGGCCAGAGGATTGCTTGATGCCAGGAATTCAAGAACCAGCCTGGGCAACAAAGCAAGACCCTATCTCTACAAAAAGTAAAAAATATAGCCAGTTGTAAGGGTGTGCACCTGTAGTCCTAGCTACTCAGGAGGCTAAAGTAAGAGGATGACTTAAGCCCAGGAGTTAAAGGCTGCAGTGATCTATGATCATGCCACTGCACTCTAGCCTGGGTGACAGGGCAAGACTCTTGTCTCAGAAAAGAAACATTTTAATAATAATATTGTATGACCTTGCCAAATGCATTGTGGTCAGATGGGGACCAATTAAGTAATAGTATCTCAGAATATGTGAGGTTTTCCTTAATTTATATAGATTGAAACTTTTTTCACCAAATGGGACTATAAAATTGGTTTTAGAACCAGGTGAGTGTCACATTTGGTATTAAGATGAAAATATATATATGTACAATGCTTCTAGATACAGTTTAGTGAGCTAATTTACTGTGATCCAAGCACTTTTCTAGATGCTAGATATTTACAGATTTTACTAAAGTGAACCAAGGCACCTTCAAGTTATACTTTCTTATTTTAGAGAAGTGTCTTAGGCCCTCCATGGAAAAACCTGCAGAGTGATCCCTCCGTTCTTCATCACAGCTGGATTGAAGGAGGTGCCTGATCCAAGAGTTGCCAATGTAGGCTCACCAGCAGTCTGTAAGAGGGTCCTGGAATGAGCGCCGTGACCAGCCAACAACTAACAACCTTATCACATTCTCTTTGGGGAATCCCTATGAAAGGGCAAAAACAAAACAAAACAAAACAAAACAAAAGATGCACCAAAGAAGTGAGTATGCAGAAACTGTGACTAAGAGAAGCAATGAGGATGCAGAAATCGTAAACAAGAAGGAGCCCATGAGGTCAAGAAGGCAATTCATCGAAGGCAGGAATCCTGTTAAAAACTTAGACACGTCTTATGGAACAACCAAATGATCTGTCATCGCACCTGAATAAAATATCCAGTTTTAGAACAACTCCCTGAAGCTTGGCTCTGAAATGTTCTTGTTCTTCATGAGGCCAGGATGGAGAGCTATTTTTTGTGTATCCTCTCTAAATAACCACTCTGTTCTCAGCATCTAGAAACAGTGCCTGGGATAATGTGTTTAATAAATGAATATATCAACCTAAAGGACCTCAATTACACAGGTAAATTGGAGACTCAAAAATAAGACAAAATGCATGTGTGAAGGGGCATCTATAACTGCTCAGACTGGTGAATATTCAGAAGTGAAATAAATGACTTATAACAAGACTAGCAAGGGTTTCAGATTAATCAAAAGGAGCAAAGGATAAAAGACTGTTTAAAATTCAGTTTGGTGTGACTACAGAAGTTCAGTGGAGTGAAAGGTCAATGAAGACTGAAGTGTCCATAAGAAGAGACGAGACTTCAGCTATAGCTTCAAGTATCATTTGGAGATGTGAACAAAAGCAAGAAGCAGGGCTACTGGCATGGCTGTGGGACACAGGAGTCATGCCTCATTAGATGGGACATTATGATCGGAATACACTGAGAAATTGGGTGGGATAAGTAGGGAGCATGAGACTAGCACAAAAAATGTTTAGAGATTGTTCATTTTAGGGGATTAATAAATGCTTGTAAAAATAAGGAAGGAAAGGAGAAAGAATTGGCAGAATCTTTTGATGAGACAATGTAGGAAAGGATGACTTGATTAGTGAGGACCAGGCAGGATGGAGGGTGAGGTGGGGGAAGGTGGCTAGCTGGAAAACCTGCTATCATCCCAGGCCTGAGCTAGCAAAGCCCTGGAAAGTATAGTTTCAAAGGCCATTCAAAGGAAAAACATCAATATAATTTGGTGTCTAATAGCATATAAGAAACTTAAAAGTTAAGCCAAAATTTTTAAGATGTTCAAGATCCTACTCTGAATGCCTAAGATAAAGAGAATAGGCTGGGTACAATGACTCACACCTGTAATGCCAACACTGGGAAGCCAAGGTGGGAGGATCGCTTGAGCCCAGGAATTCAAGACCAGCCTGGGCAACATAGGGAGACCCTGTCTTAAAAAAAAAAAAAAAAAAAAAAATTATTCAAGCTTGGTAGCATGTGCCAATATGTCCCAGCAACTTAGGAGGCTGAGGTAGTAGGATCACCTGAGCCCAGCAGTTCCAGGCTGCAGTGAGCTATGATCATACTGCTGCACTTCAGCCTGGGTAAGAGAGCAAGAACTTGTCTCAGGAAAAAAAAAAAAAAAAAAAAAAAAAAATAACATTGACAAAGATATGGAAGTTGCAGAAAATGTTAATTTTTAAAACTAAGTCAAAAAAATTCTTGTCCATGGGATTCAAAGTTCCACACTATTTCCATTGTACCTTCTGTTACATAAGGTAAGGCTCTGGATATGGTTGAGGAAGGGGGCATTCTACCCTCTTCAGGTACAATTACAGTACTGGTGAGTCCACACAATCTAGTCACTGCATTTTCCAAAACATCTGATTTTTTTTTTTTTTTTTTTTTTTTTTTTTTTTGAGATGGAGTCTCGCTCTGTCGCCCAGGCTGGAGTGCAATGGTGTGATCTTGGCTCACTGCAACCTCTGCCTCCCGGGTTCAAGTGATTCTCTTGCCTCAGCCTCCCAAGCAGCTGGGACTACAGGCATGTGTCACCACGCCCAGCTAATTTTTGCATTTTTAGTAGAGACAGGGTTTCACCATGTTGACCAAGATGGTCTTGATCTCTTGACTTCGTGATCCGTCCACCTCAGCCTTCCAAAGTGCTGGGATTACAGGCGTGAGCTACGGCTCCCAGCCATCTGATTCATCCTTTTGTGTCATTGTAAAGGTTGCGAATCATTGAGTGCAGGCACTATGTCTAACCAAGCTATTTCTAGCACTGTATCTTTCAAGGATATCCTTAAATAATAGAATTTGTATAATGTTGGGTCAGCTGGTTAGATTTTAGAGCTTTTCAAACGACGGAAAATGTAGAAGAATTAAAATAGCCAAGCAAATGCCAACAAATAGAATGGGAAGAGTCAGATAGGAAATGTGAGCGGGAAAGGGGTTAAGCCACAGCCCTGCAAAATTTAAATTATTTGCTCACATACAAAACTAGGCCCAGAGAAGGACACTGACAATGTGGAATCGGTAATTTCAAAAATTCACCTCAAAAAGCTGGAGGACTGGTAGAATGAAAACCACCAGCCTGCTCATGGGCGAACTTTCTTCCATTTACTTTCCTGAGGAGAGGAGAGACTGCTCACCTGGTGTTCCACTGCGCCCCTCCCCAGCAGGCCCCTCACTGACCCGGGAGGCAGGAGCAGAAGTTGTTCACTACAGATTCTCACTCCATCATAATATAAGCAAGAAGGCTGGGCACGGTGGTTCATGCCTAATCCCAGCACTTTGGGAGGCTGAGGTCAGAAATTCCAGACCAGCCTGGCCAACCTAGGGAAACCCCATCTCTACGGAAAATACAAAAATTAGCCAGAGGTGGTGGCATGCACCTGTAATCCCAGCTACTTGGGAGGCTGAGGCACAAGAATTGCTTGAACCGGGAGGCAGAGGTTGTAGTGAGCCAAGATCGCACCACTGCACTCCAGCCTGGGCAACAGAGCGAGATTCTGTCTCTAAATAAATAAATAATGAAAAATAACCAAATATAGATATGGGAAGAAACATGAAAATAATAGTGTTAAAGGAGGTGGAAGAACAGCAAGGAAAATGAGGGAAGGGAAAGGATAAGAAAGAATAATTAAATGATGAAATAATAAGCAAATATTCAAAAGCAAAAAAAAAAAAAAAAAAAAAAGCAACACAATAGTTCATATCCGTGGTTTGGAGCAGACCCCTCCTGAAGCAGGAAAACTCTACTCTTTGGGAAGTGAATTTCCCATTAATAACAGTTAATGTCACTCATAGATTGGAGGCTTCTGATAACAGCGAAAGATTGTATCCTTTCATTCTCAGATGGGGTAGATACCAGATGCTCTTACTTAATTACTTTAAGATGTAACTACATAATCTTGCCCATGATTGCTGCACTGAGTTTACCTGGTTTGAGCTCAGAGTGGTTTACCTCATTGATTTCCAGCGTCCTTTAAGGTCAGTCCCATATGATTGCACCTAAGATATTTAAATAACTGTTTCTTTTTACTCCCATAGAGTGTGCGATCATCAGAGTTCCCCCAAACCAGAGAATCTCTACTTAGTGAGTGCAATGGCTCAACATGAACCCATATTTGAAATTTCATTTTACCCAGTCAGCTCATGAGGAAGCAATTTATCTGTGGATTTATATAAATATCACTATTAGAGACAAACTACTTATAAATGCTTTAAATTCATTTCTCCTCCAGACCCAGAAAGGAAACCCAAATGTATCCACTTTACGCTTTCAAAGCCTTGACTTTCTGAGCTAATCTTTCACAAATGGCTCTAAGGGAGGGTCTCCTTCCTTCCTTGGGGCTCACCCAGAGGTTGCTCCTTTGCAATCCACATTGATGAAGGACACCTTCCCTGCTGGAGGTCACGTGCCTGCAGGATATTCTTTGAAGAGCAAACACCACCCTCTAGCCTTGAAATGCTGGCGTGGCTTCACCGTGTCTAAATCAAGCTCTGTCCACCCAGACAGGAAGACTCCACCCTGTTGTGACAGGCACAATGTGGAATTTGTGCTTCAGTGAGCTTCAGATGATTTTCTTTTTTCTTTTTTTTTTTTTTTTGAGGCGGAGTCTTGCTCTGTCGCCCGGACTGGAGTGCAGTGGCCGGATCTCAGCTCACTGCAAGCTCCGCCTCCCGGGTTTACACCATTCTCCTGCCTCAGCCTCCCGAGTAGCTGAGACTACAGGCAGCCGCCACCTCGCCCAGCTAGTTTTTGTATTCGCTTCAGATGGTTTTCACCCCACACCTTGGATGTGTTTTTGAAACAACGTGGGATATAAATAAATAAAACACATTAACCATTGTGGTGCTTTATTCTCTCTTCAATATGTGTAAGCTGATTTCTACCATAAAAGAGTTTTTTTCTCTCCTTCCCCCTTCCTTCTTTCCCTGCTCTCCCACGGCCCTCACCATCACCACCCACCCTGCCCTAAAAAAACAGTTCCGCTTTTGGTATTCTTCTGTGACGTTCCACACTTCATTGAAGGGTGATTCTCCTAGTTGAAATTTTAAAATGCATCCATTCCCATCCTCCAGCTTATTCAGAATCCTCTATTGCCACATCTTTAGGTGCTTCCTCAACCCCCATTTACAGCTTATCTCAAGCTCATGAGTGTCTTTTCTTGCTCAAGTTCTCATCCAATCACTCTCTGCACAAAAGCTTCAGAGAATGTTCATTTCCATCCCAAGAACAAAATAAGCTTTTGCCCCTCCCCACCTTAAAACAATTGCTCAAGGTAATGGTCACTATCTCACAAAATTAAATGATTAACTTTTGAGGCCAGACTGTGGTTTTTCTACTGAGAAGTTCTTGGTCGTGCAGAAAGAACAGTCCGTCTGTTCCATGTGACACAGAAGTGTGAAGACGATGCCTGTGTTTCTGTCCCAGGCGAGGAAGTTTGTATGTAAATACAGTGAGGAAAGGGTAAGAAGACAGAGATTCAAAGCAAAAAAAGGGAACAGTAAATGCACACAGTGCAGTTTTACAACTAAAAAAAAATTTAAACATTTCTGATGTCGAGAAATCAGAAGGCATTTGGAAAATATTCTAGCCCTTTTAAAGATATTGCAAACCGTTTTCCCTGGCTTATTTCTACATAGCAACAAACTTTTATCTCTGAAAATAAACTGTCCATCTCCTGAGAAGAGATTATTTCTCTTCTGAGAACTCTTTCAGATACAAGAATGTGAAGGATTCCAGTTGTTTGGTCCTGCTTGCTTTTCCTGTGACGTGTATGTATGAAGCGGTATAGGAATCCCCGTACAGAAGTTCCCAAGACAGATGGGCTTCTATGCTTTTTTAAAAAATGTGACAGAAAGTCTGCATGAGGTTTGAACTTTTTTTTTTTTTTTCCTGGTGAGGACAAAGTCAATTTTCAACTGTGAGAAAAGTGCTCTGAGGCAAACTCGCTTTCACCACAGCTTAGCCCTGTGGCATCTCCTGCTGTGGCCATGCACCCAATAAATTTCCCTAGATGTGCAATTCCTGTAGCCTGGTCCTGGTCAGGCTGGCATGGCAGGAGGGCTTCCTTCTATTACTAAAGTGGAGTCTCCCAATCACCTCTTCAGAATATGTGAGCCCTAGGGCATGGTTCCCAAGCCCTGAGCCACAGACTGGTACAGAGCCACAGGCAGGGGCTGAAGGGCAGGTGAGCAAGGGAAACTCATCTGTATTTACAGCTGATCCCCATCGCTGGCATTACCGTTCAAGCTCCGTCTCCTGTCAGACCAGCGGCGGCATTAGATTCTCATAGAAGCAGGAACCCTATTGTGAACTGTGCATGGGAGGGATCTAGGTTGCGTGCTCCTGATGAGAATCTAATGTCCGATGATCTGTCACTGCCTCTGATCACCCCCAGATGGGACCGTCTATTTGCGGGAAAACAGGCTCAGGGCTCCCACTTATTCTACACTACGGTGAGTTGTATGATTATTTCATTATGTATTACAATGTAATAATAACAAATAAAGTGCACAATAAATGTAATGTGCTTGAATTATTCCAAAACCATCCCCCTGCGTGGTCCATGGAAAAACTGGCTTCCACAAAACCAGTACCTGGTGCCAAAAAGGCTGGGAACCTTTTTGCCCTAGGGGAAGAGTTTAAATACAAATGTAGCAAATTCCAGTTCCTTATTTTGTTCTGTAAAAGCATTATTGATTTTGACAACCCAAAGCATCATCAAGAAAACAGGGAACACACTGCGTGGACATCTGCCATGAGGGGGATGTTAGTGATCATTGGCTACAGAGCTCTGTGAAGGCGCAGGGAGAGAGCCAGGAGTCTAGTGGGCACCCCCAGGAGACATAGGCCCTGTGTACTGGTGTGCACGCTGGACGCTAGTGACCTGGAGGCCAGCAGTGGGAGGGGACAGGCAGCATTAGTGATTAGAAAGCAAAGACTCCATGAGTTTATTTTGGATTGCTCTCTTTCTTTTATGTTCCTTGTATTAGTTTGCTAGAGTGGCCACAGCTTGGGTGTTTTAAACAATAGAAATGTTGTTCCCACAGTTCTGGAGGCAGGGGTCCAAGATGAAGGTGCTGGCAGTTTTGTTCTTTCCTGAGATCTCCCTCCCAGATTTGTTCTCCCTGACTTGCAGATGGCTTCCGGCTCACTGTGTCCTCACAGCGTCTTTCCTCCGAATGTGCATCCATGGTGTCTTCCACTTCTTATAAGGACACCTGTCCTGTTGGTTTAAGCCTCTGCCCTGTGACCTTGCTTAACCTTAGTTACCTTTTTGAAAGCCCTGTCTCCAAATGCAATCACATTGGGAGTTAGAGCTTCAACACATGGATTTTGGGAGACTACAATTCAGTTCATAACAGGTCATTACCGAGCCACCAGGTTGCTAAGAGCAAAATCTCAAGTTCATGAGTGCAGCTGTGCCCAGGTGCAGCGCCAAGGGATACCCATGAAACCCCCCCCCTTTTTTTTTTTTTTTTTTTTTTTGAGACAGAGTCTTGCTCTGTTGCCTGGGCTGGAGTGCAGTGGCGCCATCTAGGCTCACTGCAAGCTCCGCCTCCCGGGTTCACGCCATTCTCTGGCCTCAGCCTCCCGAGTAGCTGGGACTACAGGTGCCCACTACCATGCCTGGCTAATTTTTTGTAGTTTTAGTAGAGACGGGGTTTTACCGTGTTAGCCAGGATGGTCTCCATTTCCTGACCTAGTGATCCGCCCGCCTCGGCCTCCCAAAGTGCTGGGATTACAGGCGTGAGCCACCGTGCCCAGCCAAAAAAACTGTTTTTCATGTACTTATCGAAACGGCTAAAATTAAAAATACCAAATGCGGGAAAGGGTGTGGGGTAATAGGATCACTCAAACTGCTGGTAGGAATGTAAAATGATACAGCTGCTTTGGAAAGCATTTTGGCAAATTCCTACAAAATTCAACAATACTATAAAGTTATAGATGTACTGTACTATATTTACATTAATATAAACTCAAGTATCACTATAAAATTAAAATTACTGCACAACCCAGAAGTTGAACTCTTGGCCATTTATTCTCAGCATATCCAGGATAATGTAGACTTTTCCTTGATTGACTTGTAAGTTCAACATGTCCATGGTTTATGGTTCATAATGTCTACCTATGTTTTAAAATCATCTGCCGATTTATTGACATATTCTCCATTAACAAAAATGAGAGAGAGACCGGGCGCGGTGGCTCAAGCCTGTAATCCCAGCACTTTGGGAGGCCAAGACGGGCGGATCACGAGGTCAGGAGATCGAGACCATCCCGGCTAACACGGTGAAACCGCATCTCTACTAAAAATAGTACAAAAAACTAGCCGGGCGAGGTGGCGGGCGCCTGTAGTCCCAGCTACTCGGGAGGCTGAGGCAGGAGAATGGTGTGAACCCGGGAGGCGGAGCTTGCAGTGAGCCAAGATCCGGCCACTGCACTCCAGCCCCGGCGACAGAGCGAGACTCTGTCTCAGAGAAAAAAAAAAGAGAGAGAAAGAAAAACTCTTCTAGATAACAGTCCTGCCTGCTGTTTCCCTAGCAAGTCATGGGTGAGATCATTGGAAGCTGACCTATGGTGCTTTAGGTGTCTCGTAAGACTCTCAGCATTTCTTCCTCCTCCGGAAATGCTCTGCTGAGTTCACAATCTCAAATCAAATCTGCTTTGTATGTAGGAGAATGAAACTGGATCCTCATCTCTCACCTTATACAAAAATCAACTCAAGATGGATTAAGGACTTAAATCTAAGACCTGAAACTATAAAAATTATAGAAGATAAAATCAGAAAAAAACCCTCGTACACATTGGCTTAGGGAAGGATTTTATGACCAAGAACCCAAAAGCAAATGCAATAAAAACAAAGATAAGTTGCTGGGACCTAATTAAACTAAAAAGCTTTTGTTGTGCAAAAGGAATAGTCAGCAGAGTAAACAGACGTGAGAGAAATTCTTCACAATCTATACATCTGACAAAGGACTGATATCCAGAATCTACAAGGAACTCAAACAAATTAGCAAGAAAAAACAAAAAAATCCCATCAAAAAGTGGGCTAAGGACATGATTAGACAGTTCTCAAAAGAAGATATACAAATGGCCAAGAAACATGTGAAAAAATGCTCAACATCACTGATGAGGGAAATGCAAATCAAAACCACAATGCAATACCACCTTAGTCCTACAAGAATGGCCATAATAAAAAAATAATAGATGTTGACATGGATGCGGTAAACAGGGAACACTTCTACACTGCTGTTGGGAATGTAAACCACTATGTAAACCACTTCCATAGTACAACCACTATGGAAAACAGTGTGGAAATTCCTTAAAAAACTAAAAGTAGACCGGATGCAGTGGCTCACACCTGTAATCCCAGCACTTTGGGAGGCCGAGGTGGGCGGATCACGAAGTCAGGAGATCAAGACCATCCTAGCTAACACGGTGAAACCCCGTCTCTACAAAAAATACAAAAAAATTCGCTGGGCATGGTGGCGGGTACCTATAGTTCCAGCTACTTGGGAGGCTGAGGCAGGAGAATGGTGTGAATGCGGGAGGCAGAGCTTGCAGTGAGCCGAGATCGCACCACTGGATTCCAGTCTGGGCGACATGGTGAGACTCCATCAAAAAAAAAACAAACAAAAAAACTGAACCAAAATTAGAACCACCATTTGATCCAGCAATCCCACTACTGGGTATCTACCCAGAGGAAAAGAAGTCATTATATGAAAAAGATACTTGTACACACATGTTTATAGCAGCACAATTTGCAGTTGCAAAAATGTGGAACCAGCTCAAATGTCCATCAATCAATGAATGGATAAAGAAACTGTGATATGTATATATCTGTGTGTGTGTGTGTGTGTGTATATATATATATATATATATCAAATGTCCATCAATCAATGAATGGATAAGGAAACTGTGTATATATATATACACACACACATACACCATGGAATACTACTCATCCATAAAAATGAATGAATTAATGGCATTCGCAGCAACCTGGATGGGATTGGAGACTATTATTCTAAGTGAAGTAACTGAGGAATGGAAAGCCAAACATTGTATGTTTTCACGCATAAGGGAGAGCTAAACTATGAGGATGCAAAGGCATAAGAATGATAAGAATGACACAATAGACTTTGGGGACTCAGGAGGGAAAGCAGGAAGTGGGTAAGGGACAAAAGACTACAAGTCAGGTTCGGTGTATACTGTTTGGGTGGTGGGTGCATCAAAATCTCACAAATCACCACTAAAGAACTTATTCATGTAACAAAATACCACCTGTTCCCCAAAAACCTATGGAAATAAAAAAATTTTTAAAAATTTAATCTGCTTTATAGTTGGATTTTAGTGTAGAATAACTTTTCCTAAGAATCAAATTGTTACATATTTTTCTTTTTCTTATTTTATTTTATTTTATTTTTTGAGACGGAGTCTGGCTCTGTTGCCGGGGCTGGAGTGCAGTGGCCGGATCTCAGCTCACTGCAAGCTCCGCCTCCCGGGTTCCCGCCATTCTCCTGCCTCAGCCTCCGGAGTAGCTGGGACTACAGGCGCCCGCCACCTCACCCGGCTAGATTTTTGTATTTTTTAGTAGAGACGGGGTTTCACCGTGTTAGCCAGGATGGTCTCGATCTCCTGACCTCGTGATCCGCCGGTCTCGGCCTCCCAAAGTGCTGGGATTACAGGCTTGAGCCACCGCGCGCAGCCCGTTACATATTTTTCTAAAACATACATGGCGAGATGCATATAGTATACAAACATATTGTAACAGCATAAATCTGTAAGAGATAGCAAAGTAGGATGGGTTACAATTTCTCGGGGAGCAGATCATCTCATGGGCTAGGACTAGCGGCATGGTGGCTGTGTTCAAGCCATGATTGACTTCACCTCCTCTGCCATGGGAGATGCTGACAATGCAGGGCACACCCGAAGCAGGGGCTTCCGCCATTCCCTTACCCAGGGACTGAGCATGCAGAGAACTGGCATGGTCTGCTTAGCACCTGCCTAGGATGTGGTTGGGGTAAGTATCAGGAAAGGGGGTGGAAAATGTGAGCCTAGGGCAGGAAATCAGAGCACAGGTTTAAGAAAAATGTCTCAGAAGTCCTTAAAAAGTCAAGTACCTGAACGGACACACTGGCTAATAAAATCCCGGCACTTTGGGAGGCTGAGGTGGGTCCAGCAGTTCAAGATCAGCCTAGGCAACATAGTGAGACCCTGTCTCTATAAAAATATTTTAAGGCCGGGCTCGGTGGCTCAAGCCTGTAATCCCAGCACTTTGGGAGGCCGAGACGGGCGGATCACGAGGTCAGGAGATCAAGACCATCCTGGCCAACACGGTGAAACTCCGTCTCTACTAAAAAAATACAAAAAAACTAGCCGGGCGAGGTGGCGGGCTCCTGTAGTCCCAGCTACTCGGGAGGCTGAGGCAGGAGAATGGCCTAAACCCGGGGGGCGGAGTTTGCAGTGAGCTGATATCCGGCCACTGCACTCCAGCCTGGGCGACAGAGCTAGACTCCCTCTCAAAAAAAAAAAAAAAAAAAAAAAAAAATTTTAAAAATTAGCCAGCCATGGTGGTGTGTGCCTGTAGTCCCAGCTATTCTGGAGGCCAAGGTGGGAGGATCCCTTGAGCCCAGGAGTTTGAGGCTGCAGTGAGCTATGATCACACCACTGTACTCCAAGCTAGGCAAGAGAGTGAGACCCTGTCTCAAAAACAAACAAAATGTCAAGTGAAAGTTTAAAAATAATCAAAAGGGCCAGACACAGTGGCTCACGAGGTCAGGAGTTCGAGACCAGCCTGACCAACATGCTGAAACCCCATCTCTACTGAAAATACAAAAATTAGCCGGGCATGGTGGTGTGTGCCTGTAATCCTAGCTACTCGGGAGACTGAGGCAGGAGAATCACTTGAATCTGGGAGGCAGAGGTTGCAGTGAGCTGAGATTGCACCACCACACTCCAGCCTGGGCAACAGAGCAAGACTCTGTCTCAAAAAAAAAGAATCATCAGAAGTAATAATTAGTAATAATTAATACTAATAATTATAATAATTTAAAGGAGTATTTCTCAAGATACTTGCAAGAAAGTCTGCATGGCCAAAACTTTCCATAAGCATTATTATTATTTTCACACTAATATTAACCTATTTGCCTTATTATTTGTATTGACATTTACATTAATGGTACAAAAGCAATGGTGGGTAAAACTGCTGGAACCTTAACATGAATCAAAGCAGTGACGCCAAACTGAACTAGCAGTCATTGTGTTTTTCACCCTCCATGCACTTGCGGTCAAACAGACCCTCAGAAACATACCAATCCTTGATAAGGGAATAAAACTTTTTAAATTTTTGTAAAATCTTGTCCCTTGAGTAGTGTCTAATTAATATTCTAGGTGAAGAAGTGGAAAATAGAAATAAAGCACTTCTGCAGCATAGCAAAGGAGAATAATTGTCTCAAGAAAAAGCACTTTCTTTGTTTTAGTGTAAACCGAACTAATTGCTTTTTTCATGAAACATAATACTTTCCAGAAGAATGACTAGTTTTCCAGTTTTGGATATTTGGTAAACCTTTTTTTTTTTTATTTACAGGCAAGGTCTCACTCTGTCACCCTGGTTGGAGTGCAGTGGTGTGATCTCGCCTCACTGCGGCCTTGTCCTCCTAGTGTCAAGCAATTCTCCCACCTCAGCCTTCTGGGTAGCTGGGACTACAGGTGTGCACCACCACGCCCAGCTAAGTTTTTTTAGTATTATTATTTATTTATTTATTTTAGTAGATACAAGGTCTCACTAAGTTGCCCAGGCTGGTCTCAAACTCCTGAGCTCAAGTGATCCTCCTGCCTTGGACTCCCAAAGTGCTGGGATGACAGACGTGAGCCACTGTATCCAACCAACTTATTTTTTTTAATGGCGAAAGTGAGTCCACCACTTCAGAGAAAACAACTGATTGACTATTGTCAATAATAAAATTCAAGCTTTCAAGTGAAAATTAGAATTTTGAAAAACTTGTATTTGGCGCTATAAACTTGACAGCTCCCCAACAGTTAAGACTTTTCTATTGAGATTGCTGGAGTATCTTAAGGAATGTGGGTTTTTTTTTTTTTTTCATATTATATAATGAAATGTATCCACATAAAAGGTTGAGAACTTCTGTCTTAAGGTTTAGGGTGGGTTCCTGTTACCCAGACCATTTGATTCTTTCTTACTAAAAACAAGTAGGTATAAATCACATGCAGGAAAAACGTGAGTTTCTCTACTTGAAAGTGACCGGCAGCTAAGCTGCTGGGTTGCACACTGAAGTTGTTTGTGGACATCCAGAATCACTTGAAAGGTAAGACCCACTCACCTGTTAAAAGTATAGATATGCGACTCTTAGAAAAATTAGTTCTATTTTTCGGCCGGGCGCGGTGGCTCAAGCCTGTAATCCCAGCACTTTGGGAGGCCGAGACGGGCGGATCACGAGGTCAGGAGATCGAGACCATCCTGGCTAACACTGTGAAACCCCGTCTCTACTAAAAAATACAAAAAACTAGCCGGGCGAGGTGGTGGGCGCCTGTAGTCCCAGCTACTCGGGAGGCTGAGGCAGGAGAATGGCGTAAACCTGGGAGGCGGAGCTTGCAGTGAGCTGAGATCCGGCCACTGCACTCCAGCCTGGGGAACAGAGCGAGACTCCGTCTCAAAAAAAAAATAAAAAAATAAAAAAAAAAAGAAAAATTAGTTCTATTTTTCTTGTAGCTTAATTATAAGAGAATGATCTAGATCTAAAAAGATAATAATCCACATTCCGTCTTGGTCTGAATATATTACAAAGACAACAGTTTCTGGAGTCAGATAGGTCTTGGTTTGAACTCAGATGTCTGCCGTTTCCATTGCAGGACTTTGAGATATTTATATCTCTGACCTCCAAAATAGCCTTCAGTGGTGCCTGTTTCCTGGTTTGACACCCTTCTGACCTTTCTCATGATGGGTGTGGTCTGTTGGACAAATAGGATATGTCAGAAGTGATAGTATGTAACTTCTAAGATTACGTTACAAAAAGATTTCATGCATAAAGTCGTGCTAACTCAAAATCAAATGTCAATCTGTGTTTCTTTTCGTTTTAAGCACAGTTGTTCTCCAACAACACAGGTTTGAACTGTATTGGTCCATTTATATGAATTTTTTTTAAATAAAACCTTATATCTTGAACTCTTGCTTTTCTTTTGGATCATAGCTCTGGGGGAAAGCAGCGGCCACACCAGGGGGCCCTGCAGGCCACTCAGGCTGTATGTGGAGAGGCCCGTATGGAAGAACTGAGGCTGCCAACAACCATGTGGGTGAACTTCGTAAGAGGGGTTTCAGCCCCAGTCAAGCCTTGAGACGACTTGTGGCCTGGATGACAGCATGTCTTCAGCATCATGAGAGACTGTGAGCTAGAACCACCCAGATAAGCTGCTCCCAGATTACTGAGCACAGAAACTATTTGTTATTTTAAGTTACTATGTTTTGGGGATAACTTATTAGATAGCAATAGATAATACAGGTAACTAAAATATTGTTTTCATACTTTAAAACATGTCCTGAATCTTCCAGGAATGTATTTCTGTAGAAATCTGTTGAGGGTTGGCTCAGTTGTCTGCATCTAAAATAGAAATATCAGATCCACTAAAGCCGACAATTATTCGCTTGAAATAAGACAGAAGTCTGTGGTTTGATGCAAAATTGTAGAGATTTCCTGGAATGTAGGGGCCAGGCTCACAACCTTAGCTATATTTCACTATCCTTCCATCACTGTTTCTCTGGTAGCTTTGGTTGTCTGGAGTTAGTTCTCTACTAGATGCGTGAGGAAAGATTCAAGGGAACGCTCTTGCACTGGAAATTCAGTTTTAATGTAAAAACACTCAGCTCACCTTTTCTTTTCTTGAGTGTACTAAAAATGACACTTCACTGTCTTCTTGCATAAAGTAGTGCTAACTCAAGATCGATTGTCAATTTGTATGTCTTTTCTTTTGAAGCATAGTTGATCCTTGAACAACACGGGTTTGAACTACACTGGTTCATTTACAGGCTTTTTGTTTTTTTGAGACGGAGTTTCACTCTCATTGCCCAGGCTGGAGTGCAATGGCGTGATCTTGGCTCACTGCAACCTCCACCTCCCAGGTTCAAGCGATTCTCCTGCATCAGCCTCCCTAGTAGCTGGGATTACAGGTGCCCGTAACCATGCCCAGCTCATTTTTATATTTTTAGTAGAGATGGGGTTTCACCATGTTGGTCAGACTGGTCTTGAACTCCTGAACTCAGGTGATCGGCCTCCCAAAGTGCTGGGAGCCACCCAGGTGTTAGCCACCACACCCGGGCTACAGGCGTTTTTTTTTATATCCAGTGTGCTTGCTCTCCTACATCCTCTTTCACCTCTTCCACATTTTCTGCCTCTGCCAAACCTGAGACAGCAAGACCAAACCCTCCTCCTCCTCAGCCTTCTCAACATGAAGACAGTAAGGATGAAGGCCTTTATGATGATCCACTTCCACTTAATGAATAGTAAATATATTTTCTCTTCCTCATGATTTTCTTTTTTTTTTTTTTTTTTTTTTTTTTTTTTTTTGAGGCGGAGTCTAGCTCTGTCGCCCAGGCTGGAATGCAGTGGCGGGATCTCAGCTCAACGCAAGCTCCGCCTCCCGGGTTCCGGCCATTCTCCTGCCTCAGCCTCCCGGGTAGCTGGGACTACAGGCGCCGCCACGTCGCCCGGCTAGTTTTTTGTAGTTTTTAGTAGAGACGGGGTTTCACCGTGTTAGCCAGGATGGTCTGGATCTCCTGACCTCGTGATTCGCCCGTCTCGGCCTCCCAAAGTGCTGGGATTACAGGCTTGAGCCACCGCGCCCGGCCCTCCTCATGATTTTCTTAAGAGCATTTTCTTTCCTCTAGCTTACGTTATTGTGACAATACAGTATATAGTACATAAAACAGGTCACACATGGTGGTTCACGCCTATAGTTCCAGCACTTTGGGAGGCTAAAGCAGGCAGATCACTTGAGCCCAGGACCAGCCTGAGCAACATAGTGAAACTCTGTCTCTACGACAAAAACAAAACCATTAACTGGGTGTGGTGACACATGCCTGTTGTCCCAGCAACTCAAGAAGCTGGGGTTGGAGGATCACTTGAGCCCAGGAGGTTGAGGCTGCCATGAGCCATGATTGCGTCCCTGTACTCCAGCCCAGGTCACAGAGTACGACCTTGTCTTAAAAAAAAAAAAAGGAAGAGCAGCGAGCTAAAGCTTCCAGTCAACAGTAAGCTATTTACAGTTAATTTTTCAGGGAGACAAAAGTTATCACAGATTTGCCCCTAACTTCATAAGGTTCAAGGCTCAACCGTAGTATGATATTTTTCTGAAGTCTAAAGGACTTTTTGTTTTTCTTTTCTTTTCTTTTCTTTTTTAAGCTATAGTTTTGGCCAGGCATGGTGGCTCACGTCTGTAATCCTAGCACTTTCGGAGGTTGAGGCAGAAGGATTACCTGAGCTCAGGAGTTCGAGACCAGCCTGGGCAACACGGTGAAACCCCATTTCTACTAAAAAATACAAAAAAAAAAGTACTCAGGCATGGCGGAGCATGTCTCTAATCCCGGCTATTAGGGAGGCTGAGAGACGAGAATTGCTTGGACCCGGGAGGCAGAGGTTGCAATGAGCTTAGATCGTACCACTGCACTCCAGCCTGGTCAACAGGACAAGACTCCATCTCGAAAAAAAAAAAAGCTATAGTTTTATCAGACTAAGTCTTGGCATTGTAAGTTCTGGGCTATTATTTCATATAAGCAGGGGTCAATCCAACAAGTAGTTTCAAATTCTCCCTAAGGAAAGTTTTATTGCATTTTAAATTTTAGTATTTATTCTTTTCAATTATTTTGGTTTTCCTCTTCAGAGACCTCTCCCTATCAAACATGCTAGATCTTCTTTTACTGTCTTCTATAGCTTTCACTTTTTATCAAATCCTTTTTATCTTTTTTCATTTCCTTTGATATTTAAAAGTTTCCTCCTTTCCAACTTTCACTTCCCTTAAGCATTTTGTGTTGTGTTTATTGTCATATCCTGTTGGGTTTATCTTAATTTCTCTTTTTTTTTTTTGAGGCAGAGTCTTTCTCTGTTGCCCAGGCTGGAGTGCAGTAGCATGATCTTGGTTCACTGCAACCTCTGCCTCCCAGTCTCAGAAGATTCTCTTGTCTCAGCCTCCCAAGTAGCAGGGACTACAGGCAGGTGCCACCACACCCAGTCAATGTATATATTTTTTGGTAGAGACAGGGTTTCACCATGTTGGGCAGGCTAATCTCAAACTCCTGACCTCAAGTGATCAGCCTGCCTCAGCTTCCCAAAGTGCTAGGATTACAGGTGTGAGCCACCACACCTGGCGTCTTTATTTCTCAAATGTATTTTTTCCCTAAACCTTTTCTGAGTTTTTTCATATCTCATTTAAATTTTTCTTTGCTCTATTTACTTTATTTTTTTAATTCTGATTTTTATGTTTTACCAACACATATAGTAGTTTTCCTTATGTTTGTTTAGCATATTTTGAAATATTCGGTTAAAGTTTTCATCTGTTGTGTGAGCTTGAATTTCTGGTGTTATTTCGTAGTATGTAAGGATTTAATCTCCTCCTGTTTCTCTTTTTCTGTTTTTTTGTTTGTTTGTTTGTTTGTTTTTGTTTTTTTTGAGATGGAGTCTCGCTTTGTCACCCAGGCTGGAGTGCAGTGGCACCATCTCAGCTCACTGCAAGCTCTGCCTCCCGGGTTCACGCCATTCTCCTGCCTCAGCCTCCCGAGTAGCTGGGACTACAGGTGTCCACCACCACACCCGGCTAAGTTTTTGTATTTTTAGTAGAGATGGGGTTTCACCGTGCTAGACAGGATGGTCTCAATCTCCTGGCCCCATGATCCACCCACCTCAGCCTCCTATAGTGCTGGGATTAGACACAAGCCACCGCACCTGGACCTATTTCTCTTTTTCTAATATACCAACTTTGTTTGAGATTTGATACAATCCTTTTCTTTAGCTCATTTTTAATTCAATGACTGTTTTTGCATATTTAAGAGGGATGAAGGAGTCAGAATAACATTTTTAACCTCATGACTCTAGAACTCTTCCTTTTGTTGTTTTCACAAAGAGACCGAAAACGTGGCAGTGAACTGCCTGAGGTCTTCATTCTCTGTTCATCTCTAATTTTATCTGGACATTCTCTTTCCTTTGTCTCTATTGTCCCTGCCCTAGTCAACTAGGAATCTATTCTCAGCATTTGCTCCTCCATGTAGGGCTTTGTCATGGAAAGTCAGTCTGGTTTGTTACTTTCAAGAATTCATAGGCACAAACACCCAGGCAGATCTGGCATCCTCAGATCTTCCAGCAACCCCAGTGCAGTTATCTGCGCAATAAAACCTGCAAAACACTCTTCAAGTTTCTACAGTTATTCTCAGAATACTCTACGATGTTTTCCCGTGAATAACCGATAGTAATTTAGGAGTTCTCTGTCTTTGGTTTTGCTCTCCTGGTTGCTCTGATGTTTTTTTATGGGGGCATTCATAAGGTCAAAAATTGCACTGCCACTGCCACCTCATTCCCAGAATCATATTCTCTTACTTTTTCTTTTGAACATAATTTCCTTGGAAATGGTTTTTAGAAACTTGTGCACCTATTTAATTTGCATTTCTATTCATTTTTAAAACGTTTTTACTATGTAAATTTCAAAATCTAGACAAAGGTAGAGATGACAGTATATTGCTATCACCCATGCACCCATTTTCAATTCACATATGACTAATCTTATTTCATTTTGAGACTATGTATGTTTCTGTCTTGCAACCCATTGGATTGTTCTGAAGAAAATTCAAGACATCATGTCATGCCAGCATAAAATGCTTCTATTTTTAAATTATTTTCAAATGCCCAATGCACACGCATACAGCTGACCCCTGAACAATGTGGGAGTTAGGGGCACCAACCCATCCCCAAGTCAAAAATCTGTGTATAATTTTTGACTCCCCCAAAACTTATACAAATCAACACACATGTTGTATGCTCTATGTATATAGTATGTCTAGTTTCCTGTATTCTTACAATAAAGTAAACTAGAGAAAATAAAATGTTATTAAGAAAAGCATGGCTGGCTGTGCACAATGGCTTATACCTGTAATCTTAGCACTTTGGGAGGCTAAGCTGGGCAGATTGTTTGAACCCAGGAGTTCAAGACCAACTGGGGCAACATGAGAAAACCTCATCTCTATTAAATAAAAAAGAAAGAAGGAAAGAAAGAAAGAAAAAAAGCAAGCAAGCAAGCAGGCAAGAGAGAAAGAAAGAAAAAGAAACCTGTGGCTGAGTCGGGTAGCTCATGCCTATAATCCCAATGCTTTGGGAGGCTGAGGAAGGAGGATCACTTGAGACCAGGAACTTGAGACCAGGCTGGTCAACATAGTGATGCTCCATCTGTATTAGTCCATTCTTACACTGCTATAGAGAACAGCCTGAGACTGGGTAATTTATAAAGGAAAGAGGTTTAATTGACTCACATTTTTGCATGGCTGGGGAGACCTCAGGAAACTTACAATCATGGCAAAAGGTACCTCTTCACAGGGTGGCAGAAGAAAGATTGAATGAGTGCCAAGCAAAGGGGGATGCCCCTTATAAAACCATCAGATCTCATGAGAACTCAAAAGAACAAAAGCATGGGGGTAACCACCCCCATGATTTAATTACCTCTCACTAGGTCCCTCCCACAACATGTGGGAATTATGGGAACTACAATTCAAGATAAGATTTGGATGGGTACATAGCCAAATCGTATCACTGTCTGTACAAAAAATTTTAAAATTATCCGGGTGCAGTAGCATGTGCCTATAGTCTTCCTAGCTATTCAGGAGGCTAAAGTGGGAGGATTGCTTAAGCCCAGGAGTATGAAGCTGCAATGAGCTATGATTGCATCCCTGCACTCCAACCCAGGGAACAGAGTGAGACCCTGTCTCAAAATAAATAAATAAATAAATAAATAAATAAATAAATAAAATTTTAGAAAGAAAAAATATATTTATTATTCATTAAGTGGAAGTGGTCTCTCAAAAAGGCTTTCATCCTTGTCATCCTCATGTTGAGAAGGCTGGGGAGGAGGAGGATGAGGCAGGTTGGTCTTGCTAGCTTGAGGGTGGCAGAAGCAGAAGAAAATCCAGGTATAAGTGGACTAGCATACTTTAAACTCATGTTGTTCAAGGGTCAACTGTATAGACATATATATAAAACATCAGGCTGTGATGGTTCACAACTTCACACAAATGACAAGTACACAGTGGTGCTTTGGCTTCACACATCTTAGGTGTTGTGCCCTGAGTTCCGAGACCCCCCTCAAAGACGACCACCAGAAACCAAAGTCAAAGCCAAGCAGCCAGGATCACTTTATTGCAGGTTCGAACCCGGACCTCTCTCTGTACAGGCGTAGTCAGGAGGGCAAGAGAGAGGCCCCGAGCACAGCTGAAGCCTACTTTTTATAGTAAGGCACAAACAGGTTACAGAAGATTAGGGCATTTTTGCAGTTACAAGATTGGGATTGGTTGACATTTTGAAGTTTGAACATTCGGCAGTTTCTGATTGGCTCCTGCCCTTTTTTAAACCACAAACGTCTGGGGTTTTTTTTTTTTTTTAGACAAACTGCTTGCTTAACCATGGGTGGGAGGGGGGTGGTTTCGATTGAGCAAGCAGGGGGTACGTGACTGGGGGCTGCAAGCACCGGTAATCAGAACAGAACAGAACAGGACAGGGACTTTCACAACGCTTGTCCATACAACGTCTGGAATCTATAGATAACATAACCGGTTAGGTCAGGGGTCGATCTTTAACCAGGCCCAGGGTGCCACCCGGGCTGTCTGCCTGTGGATTTCATTTCTGCCTTTTAGTCTTTTCATAGGAAAATTGTATCTATGAATGGACCACTGAAATAAAAATTAGATATGTTCTTACAGATTTATGAAAAGACAATATTAAAACAAAAACAAAACAAACCACCAAACTTCTATCCAATTTTCAACATCAGAAGATCTGAAAGCTATTCTTAATTCACCTTTTCTCTTTCCCCAGCACAACCACCATTAATTAAGTTCTCTCTGTTCAACATCTTTCAGCTCTCTATTACGAAAGGCTCTGCTTTAGTTTAGGATTTCATCATTTCTTTTCTACACTCTGGCTTCTGATTTATGTCTTTACCTCTAGATCACCCCCCTTCAGTTGGTCCTCCAGAAACCACTAGTAAGAACTTTCTTAAATGTTAATCTATTCATTTGACTCTCTAGAAGCACTTAGTAGGCTCCTATCGCTTAAGGATAAAGGAAATTTCCTTACAAATAAAGGAGGCTGCTAGTGATCAAGATTCTGTTTACTTTTTCAATCTCTCCTCTTGCTCTGTCTATACAAACACCACTTGTGCTTCCTTCCTGCTCTGCTATTTGAGTCTACTCTGCTTTCCTATATGTTGTTCTGTTTTTCTCCAAAAACCTCCCCCCACATCCTGCCAGTAAACTGTGACTTACCATCAAGCCTCAGTTACATCTCTTCTGGCTTTGAAAAAAACATGGCGCATGAAATAAAAGGAGACTTAAATATTATCTTGGACTTTCAATGTCCTGCTCACATCTAGCTCATTCATTCCTCAAAAGCCTTCCTGAATCATACAAGGCGGGTATTGTTTCTGTGGATAAGTAAACTGAGTAGAGGCAGCGGTTAGTAAATGGCAGAATTAGAAGGCCCTGGAGCCGGGCGCGGTGGCTCAAGCCTGTAATCCCAGCACTTTGGGAGGCCGAGACGGGCGGATCACGAGGTCAGGAGATCGAGACCATCCTGGCTAACACGGTGAAACCCCGTCTCTACTAAAAAATACAAAAAACTAGCCGGGCAAGGTGGCGGGCGCCTGTAGTCCCAGCTACTCGGGAGGCTGAGGCAGGAGAATGGCGTGAACCCGGGAGGCAGAGCTTGCAGTGAGCTGAGATCCGGCCACTGCACTCCAGCCTGGGCGACAGAGCGAGACTTCGTCTCAAACAAAAAAAAAAAAAAAAAAAAAAAAAAAAAAAAAAAAATAGAAGGCCCTGGAAAACCCCAGCAAGCATCATTCCTATCGTAGTCTATAGGAACATGCCCCTGAGTGCGTAGCCAGCAAGTTTGCCCTTGTTACGTATATATCCCTTTCAGAGTTCACAGCAGAGGATAGCTTCCATTATGCAGATTATTGACCCTTTTTCCTTTTTTTTAAGCTCTCATGACCACTAAATCTGCATAATAAGCAACTAAAATGCTTCCTATTGGAAGAAAGTTATTTTTTTTCCTTACTGTCTTCACTCCCAAATGCACCCAGGTCAAAATTTAGCAACGCTTGGCTTGAAATGGTATCCATGTTTTGTTATGGTAATTTTTTATTTTTAAATGCAGAAGTGATTTAGTAGTAAAATCCTGCTTGCTGGTTAGAGGTCGTGGGAATGCCTCTCCATCTGAATGGAAAGAAATTGGTTTTAAATTATTAGATGGCCAAAGACATATAGAGAGTGGAGTTACAGAAGCAGCTTATGACCTTCACCTACACTTGAACTGGAATGGCAATCTACATTTCCAAAGGCGCTAAGCGTTCCAATTTAAATTTCTGTGGTGACACTTGAAAAGATTGATCATTCTATCCTGAGAGGAGATGAAGGAATGAGGGTGAGGGGTTATGAGCAGGCAACACTGCCAGTGGGAGCTGACAATCAACTAGGAAAGCCTCAAGGATGTCCGATATTTCCTGTTGCAATATTTAACTCATTTTTGTGTTTACATTTGATAAACACAAGTTTAGAGATTCAAGAATTAGAACATCTCTTGTCTCATTCCAGCTACCAATACTGATTAAAATGGGAAAGATTGTTTATTGTAAATTGCATTTGTCTTCACAATGTGGGAACAATTTAGGTTTTCAATGAATGCTTCTTTGTGTGTGAAAGATGTGTGAATAATCAAACTAATTTCAAAATATTTTTAATGTTTAAATTTTTATTTTAAATTGACAATAATAATTGCATAATATTTATGTGGTACAATGATGTCTTAATGTATGTGTACATTGTGGAAGGAGCAGACCAGGCTAATTAACATATTCATCACCTCACATGCTTATCATTTCTGTGTTAGGCGAACATTTATAAACCACTCTTTTAGCAGTTTTGAAATATACAATACATTATTGTTAACTATAGTCACCTTGATACGCAATAGATCACTAGAATTTATTCTTCTTAACTAAAACAGCCTAATTTCAAAATTCTGAAATCTTACTTTACATTTTACTTTGTATTTTTAGAATGTAATATCTTTGAAGGCAGTGATATGTTTCCTTCAAATACTTTAATGAATGCAGTGTGTCAAAAATACACTGATTAATGTGGATAAATAATAATAATGTCACAGTTTTCTCAGGCCCATAGTCTCTCCTATTGAATAACATAAACCTGAGAAAATGATGAGATAAAGCTGATTTTTTTCAAGATGAGAAGGAAGAACATTTGGATATTTAAGAATTTAAAATAAAATGATTAATTAATCCTTCAGAATTATGTTTGAGAATGCTAAAAATTAGCCTTTCTTGAGTAAAAAACAAAAGTGTATGTTAGAAGAGACCTCTTGTGTTTATAATAGCTTACTGCAGTTTCTTAAAAAAAAAAAATCAACTTCTGGAAGCTAGAATGAATGTACTATTCCCTACTCCTTTCACGAAGTACAACTACAAACCCTAGACTTTACATATGAAACAATGTGATGACTCTGAAAGGTGGAGAATGCTTACTGACTGGAGACCATGGGACCAGAGGCAGTGTGTTCTCTGGGTTTTCTTTTTCACTCACATATCCCAGACTTGTAGCTAAAGAAACTCGTAACCCAGAAATACCAATGAATGCACACCAAACAAAACAAAACAAAAATTCCCAAAAGCCTGCTCTCTCCAGCTGAAAGAACAAAAGATGGGTAGCTAACTAGAGATAACGATTAGACAGCCTGGGTGCAGTGACTTACGCTTGTAAACCCAGAACTTTGGGAGGCCAAGGTGGGTGGATAACTGAAGCCCAGGAGTTCAAGACCAGCCTGCTGGGCAACATAGCAAGACACCATCTCTATTAAAAAAAAAAAAAATATATATATATATATATATATATATATATACACACACACACACACACACACACATATAAATATATATATATATGAGACAAGGATTGGACAACAACTGCTCCACTCCAGCCAAACACCACAGAAAAAATGTAAGCCCCACCCCCAGTGAAAGCTCAAGAGGAAGCATAGACTTGCACTGTCCCCAGGCTATAATGGCAGTAGCACCAACCTCCACCTCCCACCCTTTCACTGGACTAGAGTCAGAGAAAACAGTATGGAGATGGAACTTTCATCCCTCTCATGCAGTGTCAGTGAGGACCACATGGATTTCCACACCTACCCAGTGGGTATGAGATGCCTCTGCCCCTTCCTTCTGGTGTGGCCTCAAAGGAGACCTACTGCAGACAAAACTTTCATCTCAGCCACTTCTCCAACATAATGTCAGGCCAAGAGGGAAGCAGTAATAAGGTTCTTCTACCCCTCCCAGCCAGGAGTAGAGGCTGAATGTGAAGCAGGACTTCCACTCTCACCTAACAGTAATGAGTAGCTCCCCCAACTCAGGCTCAATGGGAGCCAGATGGGAACCTGAAACTTGACCTCTTCTGGCAGTAATGAGGCAGCTCACTCCCCACTCCCACTTTCCAAGAAATTTAAATAAGATCCCAAATTTCAATATAATACACAAATATCTAGGTTTTAATAGAAAATCACTCCTACCGAGAATAAAGAAGAACTCAAACTGAATGAAAAAAAGATAATAAATAGATCCTAACACTGAAATGATGGCAATGTTAGAATTATCTGATAAAGGTCTTAAGGAAATCATCATATGTTTCAGTGAGCATTACAAACATGCTTGAAACAAATAAAAGATAGTATTATATCAGTGAATGGACTCAACACAGAATAGAGGGGACAGAGGAAAGAAATAATGAACTTGAAGATAGGATAATAGAAATTACCCAATCTGAACAAAAGAGAGAAAAAGATTGAAAAAGAAAAAAAAGAACAAACCTCAGGGAATTATGGGACTATAAAGATTTAACACTCTTGTTATCAGAGTTCTAAAAGGAGAAGAGTAAGAGGATGGAGCTCAAAAAATATTAGAAGATATAATGGCTGAAAACTACCCAAATCTACAGATTGAAGATACTGAGCAAACCACAAACAAGATAAATCCAAATAAATTTACATCAAGGCACATTACAGTCAAACTTATGAAACTTTTGAAAACTAAAAGACAAAGAAAAAATCTTGAAAGCAGTGAGACAGAAAAGATACATTAGTTATACTGGAAAAACAATTTGAATGACAACAGATTTATAAGGAGAAACTATGGAGGCCAGAGGAAGTGACACTATATTGTGGAAGTGCTGAAAGAAATGAAGTGTCAACACGAAATTCTATACCCAGGTAAATATCATTTAAGAATGAAGGGGAAATGAAGGGGAAATGAAGGCATTATCAGAAAAAGTGAAACTAAAAATTTCTCAGCAGTAAACTTATTCTAAAATAATAACTAGAAACTGTTCTCAGAACAGAAAAGATAATTAGAAGGAATTTTGCAACATCATAAGGGAAAAAATAATCATGGAAAGACTAAATATATGGACAAACACAAAACATTTTCCTTCTCCTCTTGAGTTTCCTAGATTAGTTTGGCAGTTGAAGCAAAAAGTATGACACTGTCTGATATGGTTCTCAACATATATAGAAAAAATACTTAAGCTAATTATATTATAAATGAGGAAGCATAAAGGGACATAAGAAATATAAGATTTCTATACTTCACTCAAACTGGTAAAATGTGATATAATGTCTATGTAATAAATATTAAGCAATCAATAAAAACTATGCAAAAGGATAAACTCAAAAACACTATAGATAAAATAGAATACTAAATTATATTTAAGCAACCTGTAGGAAGGCAGATAAAAAGAAAACAGAAACGGAAATCAGAGAGAACAAACAGAAAACAAATAGCAGACTTAAGTCCTAACATACCAATAATTACACTAAAAGTAAATAACCTAAATACAACATTTAGAAGACAGTCTGAAGTCTGGGCACAGTGGCTTATGCCTGTAATCCCAGGACTTTGGAAGGCTGAGGCAGGCAGATTGCCTGAGGTCAGGAGTTCAAGACCAGCCTGGGCAACATGGTGAAACCCTGTCTCTACTAAAAATTACAAAAAGTAGCCAGATGTGGGGGCCCACACCTGTAATCCCAGTTACTTTGGAGGCTGAGGCAGGAGAATCCCTTGAACCCAGGAGGTGGAGATTGCAGTGAATTGAGATTGTGCCACTGCACTCCAGCCTGGGTGACAGAGCAAGACTGCATCTAAAAAAAAAAAAAAAAAAAAGGCAAATTTGAGTGGATTAAAAGACATGACCCACCTATATGGTGTCTATAAGAAACTTACTTCAAATATAACAACATAAGCATATTGAAAGAAAAAGGATGAAACAAGTTATATCATGCAAACATTACTGGAAAGAAAGCAGAAGTAGCTATGTTAACACCAGATAAAGTAACATTCAGAGCAAAGACTATATTACCAGATAAGGAGAGGAATATCATGTAATGATAAAAGGGGTCAATGCACCAAGAAGATATAGGAATCCTGTATGGGTATCCACCACACAACAGACCTTCACAATATATGAAGTGAAAACTGATGGAACTGAAAGGAAAAATAGACAAATCCACAATTATAGTTGGAGATTTCAACACCCCCATTTAACAGTTGATAGAAAAATTAGGCTAAAAATCAGCAAGGATATAAAAGAATGGGATGTCCTCAACCAACAAGACGTAATCAACATCTATAGAACAGTCTACCCAACAACAGCAGAATAAGCATTCTTTTCAAGCACCCATGGAACATATACCATGATAGACCATAGCTTTGGCCATAAAGCAAACCTCAATCTACCATACTCACAGGAAAACTACATGCTCATATCAAGTAATACAGAAAAGACATTTGACAAAATTAAACACCCATTCATGATTTAAAAAAAAAACAAACCACAATTCTCAGAAAAATAGAAATAGACAGGAACTTCCTCACCTTGACAAAGGGCAGGAGACATGCTTTCAGAGCTGGATCAAACCTTGGATGAGAAAATTATGACTTAAAAGTGTGGACTGAGCTACCCATCCTTAACTAGCTGGCACCTATGGAAGACTCCTATATTAACCATTTCTTATAATTTTTCCACTGAACTAAGAATGCTAAATCCTGGCCAGGTGCAGTGGCTTACACCTGTAATCCCAGCACTTTGGGAAGTTTGAGACTGGTGGATCACCTGAGGTCAGCAATTTGAGACCAGCCTGGCCAACATGGCAAAACCCCGTCTCTACTAAAAATACAAAAATTAGCTGGGCGTGGTGGCAGGTGCCTGTAATCCCATCTACTTGGGAGGCTGAGGCAGGAGGATTGCTTGAACCCCAGAGGTGGAGGATGCAGTGAGCCAATATCGTGCCACCACACTCCAGCCTGGACAACACAGTGAGACTCCATCTGGAAAAGAAAAAGAATGCTAAATCCCCACACAATCTGTTACTTTCTGTTGGAGACAAGAACTATGAGGCTGCAATATGGGATAGAAATCTTGGAGCAGCAGGGAAGTGCTAAATCCAGATGTAGGACAGAAAACAAGGGATGAGACTAAGGATGCTTCTAAGAGCAATAAGAGCATTAAAGTTCAATAATACATCTACCTCAGAACCAGTAAATCTGGAGTAAACTAAACTGATCTAAAGTTGTTGCAAAAACTGAATAAGGTTCTAAGCCTGGTAATGTCAAGTCATCTTGAGAGACAACCTGAGCCAGCATGACCACGGAACCTTTGATCTGTGATCCCATATCTCTGCAGTGATCCAGGGCAGCCTGGAACGTAAGGACAAAATCCCGTTTGCCCAGAACCCAGAGCGATAACAGCTTTGGGTTTGGGAATAGAAGACCACTGGCCAAGTATGTCTGTCAAATGGTAAATTCAGTCAAAACATTCACAGTGGGATGTATGTGTGATGTATCACATACAACATCTAGCGACATCGGCCTTTCTCTTCTGAGAGGTGTGTTTTGTGTTTTGTTTTTTGTTTTTTCCTCGCGAAAGACTTTGAGAGTTACTATGGTTTTCTAGTTCAACTAAATAACAGTTTTTGTGAGCCCAGAATTGCACAGAATTATGGGTGTCGCAGACTATAGAAATATAGCCTATTTCTACACCGTGAATACACTAACATGTTACATGTGGCAACAGGCTGATTTCTCACAGCCTGTAAAGTGGATACTATTTTTCTCTCCATTTTTCACATGAGAAAACAGAGGCACTGGGTGGGGTAAGCAATTTGCCAAGGGTGCAGTTAGAAAGTGGCAGAGGCGGAATGCGAAGCCAGCCAGGCTAGCTTCAGAGTCTGTGCTCCTAATGGCTGTTTTGTGAATGATTAAACAGTAAAGTTTGAACTGCTAGGTCCAGAAAGGTTGCATAAATAGTTTTCCTTGAAGTTGCCCTGGCACCCACGATTTCTGAGCAATAGAGGAAACTTTTTAATTCAGATTCAGTTTGGAAGTTTTCTTCCTTCCTTCCTCCTCTTTTCTTCTTTCTCTTTCTCTTTCTCTTTGTCTTTCTCTGTCTCTTTCTCTTTCTCTCTTCTCTTTTTCTTTTGAGACGGAGTTTTGCTCTTGTTGCCCAGGCTGGAGCGCAATATCGGCTCACTGTAATCTCCGCCTCCCGGGTTCAAGCGATTCTCCTGCCTCAGCCTCCCGAGTAGCTGGGATTACAGGCATGCACCACCACGCCTGGCTAATTTTATATTTTTAGGAGAGACGGGGTTGCTTCATGTTGGTCAGGCTGGTCTCAAACTCCCAACCTCAGGTGATCAGCCTGCCTTGGCCTCCCAAAGTGCTGGGATCACAGGTGTAAACCACTGCACCCAGCCCGGAAGTTATTTTTCTTTAAAAAGCACAGACTCTTTTAAGGTTGTCTTATGTTTTCAAAAAACTTTTTTTTTTTTTTTTTTTTTTTTTGAGATGGAATCTCGCTCTCAGCCAGGCTGGAGTGCAGTGGCGCAATCTCGGCTCACTGCAAGCTCCGCCTCCCGGGTTCACGCCATTCTCCTGCCTCAGCCTCCCGAGTAGCTGGGACTACAGGCGCCCGCCACTACACCCAGCTAATTTTTTGTATTTTTAGTAGAGATGGGGTTTCACCGTGTTAGCCAGGATAGTCTCGATCTCCTGACCTCGTGATCCGCCCACCTCGGCCTCCTAAAGTGCTGGGATTATAGGCGTAAGCCACTGCACCCGGCTTGAAAAACTTTTTGAGAGATGGAGGGTCTTGCTATGTTGCCCAGGCTGGTCTCGAACTCCTGGACTCAAGCAATCCTCTTGCCTCAGTCTCCCAAGTAGGGGGTTTATAGGCACGAGCCACTGTGCCCAGCTTAACCCTGTCTTATTTTACATGAATCACAAAGGTTTGAACAAGAAGTAACAGCCCAAGGGTGCTGAAAGTTGTAAAAACACAAGGAACCAGTTCAGTACTATGTATTCCTCATCTCTTTTCCCCATGTACCTGTCTCTGACTTTGGAAAATTTTTTCTTTGCAGATAATCTACTTTTCTATCCTCTTTTTGGAAATATGGTTTTAACTTGCCTGGTGGAGTTTCCTAGTCTTTAAGTGTTGCTGTCAGTGGAACTGGATTGCTGAGCAGTAGAGGAGAAGAGGCTCACAATTCTTACAGGGAGTCCACATCGCTACCTACAATACAGAGGCTGGGGAGAGAGAAATGGCTAGAGAGGAAGAGAAGAGGCTGAGTGAGTCTCAAGTGAGAATGTGAGGTTTAGCACATGAGAGGATCTTGAGTAGTTGCAAGGAGAGAGAGAAATGGGGAATTAAGGGAGACGGGGAGACATTTGAGAGGGATGAGAAGACTGGAATCCCTTTGAAAAATGACTTTGCTTCCTGGATGGGGCATCCCTGAATGCAACGTTGAGCAGAAACCTGGCTACAAAAGGCCTCTCAACATACTTTGATAGAGAAAGACTATTCCCAGAGGCATACAGTTAGCTGTAGGAATGTAAAAGTGTTTAAAAGGAAAAAAAGAAAAAAAAAAACTTAAAAAACATAATTTAGATGATAAAGAATAAAGACCCTATATTTAAAATTCCAACTTGATTCAACTGTAGGCTGAAAAGTGAAGACTTTTAAAATTATAAAGAGCCAGGAGAACTTCAAAACAAAGAAGAAGAGAATCAGAAAAGAATAAAACACTGTTAATTGTGTCAAAGATCCCTAGGAGGAGCTGGAATCTCAAAATCTCAGTCTCGGCCGGGCGCGGTGGCTCACGCCTGTAATCCCAGCACTTTGGGAGGCCGAGACGGGCGGATCACGAGGTCAGGAGATCGAGACCATCCTGGCTAACATGGTGAAACCCCGTCTCTATTAAAAAATACAAAAAACTAGCCAGGCGAGGTGGTGGGCGCCTGTAGTCCCAGCTACTCGGGAGGCTGAGGCAGGAGAATGGCGTGAACCCGGGAGGTGGAGCTTGCAGTGAGCTGAGATGCGGCCACTGCACTCCAGCCCCGGCAACAGAGCGAGACTCCGTCTCAAAAAAAAAAAAAAAGAAAAATCTCAGTCTATTTCTTATTGTTCGTGCTATGTGACTAAGTTAATTACAATAATGTGCGTAATTCTCATTTTGTGCTATAAGTTTAATTATTTTGGATAACCTTTTAGTTGTTCACATAATGTCCTGATTTAAACAATGCCTTTGGTTATTTCCACAGTTATGTGGGCAAAGTGGATCCCTGCTAACAATTGAAATAAAATTATGTCACCCAAAACAGAAAAATCAGGTAAGCAGCCTTGCTCTTAATTCAGCATACACCTGACTGATTATACTGCATGTCACAATCATTAAAGTAACTTTAGAAACTAAGATTATACTTTTGTAATACAAATGATAAATATTTACATAGAAAAATGTAAATTCTGTGATTTTGCAGATTCCTTTATCATGTGATTATTTTTCTCCTTAATTCTCTAAATCATCTTTTCCAAATAAGAGAAAAATTAAAATCAGACTAAGAATATACATCTACTCTTGGATGAAGAGTGAACACTCTACCTAAATATAGATTTTTGACGTCAAGAATCCAAGAGCTGGTTTGTGAAAACAAGCTTTAAAAGCCATGAAATTGAAAGCCTTATTGGTCCATTTTTACTTGATTTAGTCAGGAAAGTTTTGAAAATCAAGAACCTTTGGATCAGTTACTCCTATCATTCTGTGCCTTACAGGAAACGAGAGAGAGTAGAGTATGCCAAACGTCATGTTTTCATTGTTGTCATTTAATCTTTTGGACAACTGAATTACTTGCTTTCTTTTAAATTTCCCCAGGGTTAACAGATCTGGCGATGGGTTGAGATTTTTGTGATGTGGTTTTGTAAACCTGGAGTATTTGGTCCTTTCAATAACTCAGCCCTGGGCATGAGAAGAGATCATTTTTCACCTGACTCCAGTGTTGTCTGAGCATCCACAGACAGCTGATTAACACGATGTAGCTCAACGATAGATGTAAGAATCTAACTTTAAAAAACCAGTGAGCCAGGCGTGGTGGTTCATGCCTGTAATCCCAGCACTTTGGGAGGCTGAAGCGAGCAGATCACTTGAGGTCGGGAGTTAAAAACAGCCTGACCAACATGGAGAAACCCCATCTCTACTAAAGAATATAAAATCAGCTGGGGGTGGTGGTGCATGCCTCTAATCCCAGCTACTCGGGAGGCTGAGGCAGGAGAATCACCTGAACCTGGGAGGCGGAGGTTGCAGTGAGCTGAGATCACGCCATTGCATTCCAGCCTGGGCAACGAGAGTGAAACTCCGTCTCAAAAAAAGAGAAACCAATGATAATTTCACTTTCAGAAACTGTGTCTGGATATACTATTAGATGCTGCATGGAAAAGGCTCCACTTGGTGAAAAGAGAAAAAAAAAGTTCCACTTGGGTCTTACCCTGGTGCAGTGGACATATTAATTTTGTTTGACCAGCATCCATTTCTCCTTCTTCTATGAATTTAACCTTTATTTTGGGGAGAGTGACCACCCCTCTTTATCATGTGGCATAGGTCAAATGCTTATGCTAAGCTTAAAGGAAATTTTTTTACAGGGTCTCTCTCTGTCGCTTAGGCTGGAATGCAGTGGTGCAATCGTGGCTCATTGAAGCCTCAAACTCCTGGGCCCATGTGATCCTCCCACTGCAGAATATTGAGAAGCTGGGACTGCAGGCACGTGCCACCAAGCCTGGCTAATTTTTGTATTTTTTGTAGAGGTGAGTGTCTCCCTATGTTGTCCAGCCTTGTCTTGAATACCTGGCTTCAAGTGATACCCCCACCTCAGCCTCCTGAAGTGCTGCATTACAGGCATGAGCCACTGCACCCAGTCTCATCCTAGTCTTAAGGAAAGCACATGACTCAGGCCTGGCCAGTCAGAGAATCAGAGCTTGTTAGTTACAATGACTGGGTGAGTATTGTATTTACGATCTCAGCTGGGTTGGGAAGAATCGTTTTTGGGATTTTTGCTGGAACTTTTGTGAAAGAGGCATTGTCTCCTGCTGGGATTGCCACATGGATAGATCAGAAGATGACCATTTCTGGTAGCTAATTTTTGCAAATACTTAGGAGCATTAGCCTTTGTCTGAAAAAAAAAAAAAAAAAAAAAAGCAACACAGACAAAAGCAAGTCCAAAGATGGAATAAGTAAAAAATTCCTAAAGATGTAATGGCTTCCCTCTGTGCCTAAGTCTATCTGTACCCCTGCACTTGTCAAATTTGTGCGCCTACACATTTTTTAAAAATTTAAGCCAGGCTAGACTTTATTAAATTAAGTAGGCTACTCTGGCAACCAAAAGTGTCCTGATTAATACACTTAGCTTTATGTGAATTGGAACAATTGGCCAGGGCAAAGAATGAAATACTGATAACAGGTCTTGTGGTCCTGGATGAAAGAGACTGAGGAAAATTAGATTAGAGGACACAGTATGGGCTGGGTGTGGTGACTCATGCCTGGAATCCAACATTTTGGGAGGCTGAGGTGGGTGGATCACATGAGGCCAGGAGTTCGAGACCAGCCTGGCCACCACAGTGAAACCCCATCTCTACTAAAAAATATACAAAAAAGTAGCTGGTTGTGATGGTTAATACTGAGTGTCAACTTGTTTGGATTGAAGGATGCAAAGTATTGATCCTGGGTGTGTCTGTGAGGGTGTTGCCAAAGGAGATTAAGATTCAGTCAGTGGGCTGGGAAAGGCAGACCCACTCTTAATCTGGGTGGGCACCATCTAATCAGCTGCCAGCGTGGCTGGAATATAAAGCAGGCAGAAAAATGTGAAAAGACTAGCTTGGCCTAGCCTCCTAGCCTACATCATCTTTCTCCCATGCTGGATGCTTCCTGCCCTCGAACATCAGACTCTAAGTTCTTCAGTTTTGGGCCTCGGACTGGCTCTCCTTGCTCCTCAGCTTACAGACAGCCTGTTGTGGGACCTTTTGATCGTGTGAGTTAATACTTAATAAACTCCCCTTTATTTATATAGATATATATATATATGATATGTAATAGGACATATATGATACATAACAGAATATATATATATGATATATATAATAGGAGATATATATATATCTCCTATTAGGTCTGTCGCTCTAGAGAACCTTTACTAATACACCAGGCATGGCAGTGTGTGCCTATAATCCCAGTTACTCAGGAGGCTGAGACAGGAGAACTGCTTGAACCCAGGAGCTGGGGGTTGCATTGAGCTGAGTTTGAGCCACTGCACTCCAGCCCCGGGGACAGAGTGAGACTCCATCTAAAATAAATAAATAAATAAATAAGTAAATAAAAAGGAAAGCATTTTAAATTAGCAATTTAAATAGTGCAGACTGCCAGACAAAAACCTAGTTTTGTCAAATGACCTGTATTGTAATGTATAAAACCAAAAATTGTTTAAAAACATAGTGCAGGCTGATCCACATTATTCAAAATGAATTAAAAGCCATGTGTATTAGCCAAAATAATAGTTCCCTCCCTCAAAGAGATCTACTTTGTAATACCCAGAACCTGTGATTGTGACTTTGTATGGCAAAAGGGAAAACTTTGCAGGCGTGATTAAGGATCTTGAGATGTGGAGATTATACTGGATTATCTTTGTGGAGCCTACAGATGATGTCAAGGGTACTTACGAGAGGGAAACAAGAAGATCAAAGGAAGACGGTGATGTGAAGACAGAAAAAGTATAGAGTGAGGCCAAAGTGGATGGATCACTTGAGGTCAGGAGTTCAAGACCAGCCTGGCTAAGAGGGTGAAACCCCATCTCTACTAAAAATACAAAAATTAGCCAGGTGTGATGGCACGCACCTATAATCTCAGCTACTCGGGAGACAGAGGCACAAGAATGCTTGAACTTAGGAGGCAGAGGTTGCAGTGAGCTGAGATTGTACCACTGCACTCCATCCTGGGTGACAAAGCGAGACTCTGTCTCAAAAAAAAAAAAAAAAAAAAGTATAGAGCGATGTGACTTAGAACCAAGAAATGCCAAGACACCTCCAGAAGCTGGAAAAAACAAGGAACAAATTCTCCTCTGGACACTTCAGAAGAGACCAGACTTGGCAATACAAAACAAAGTTTAGATTCCTGACCCCCCAGAACTATAAAAGACTACATTTGTGTTGTTTAAGTCACTATATTTGAGGTAATTTAATACAGCAGCAAAGAAAACTAATAAAAATACCCTGTTAAATGAGGTGGGTATTTTTGAGATGGACCACCTAATCTTGGAAAAATATTTTGCCTCTTAAGCTTCTAGCAGCTGTAAGAGGGAAAAACATCTTCAAATATGCCCAGGCTTTATTTCCTAAGTGAATTAAAAGAACATTGCTAATTAAGGGTAAAGATGGAGATTTTCCAGTGATTCTTTGAAAGGATCATCAGGTTCAGGTTGTATCATGGTGCTCATGACTTCACACCTGGTTACTGCAGAAAGAGAGAGTATTAGGAGGCTTTCAAGGAAGGTGGGCCAATTCTCCAGCCAACGTGAAATATTGATAGACAAGAAGCTAAACTTCCCCCCAAGAGACAGTATGTCAGTCAGAAAACTATTTCCTGTCAGTTGAAATATCTTTTTATAGCTGGGAAAAACTTGGGAAAACCAAGTGGTGAGCCATGGAAAAGGGTTTCTTTGTTTATTTACTTTGGCTTTTTGAAATGTTCTTGGACTTGAGCAGACCTCTGACTCTGGGGAAAGCAGACCTAAGGACAATTAAAGATGTCCCAAATTGACTCTGCTGGGAGGCGTGTTGCTCGTTGCTGCCCTCCAGAGAAGTTCAGAGAGGGAACAATGAGAAGCAGAAGGGTGATGGAGAAAGGTCCGCCTGTATGCCAACAAAGGTCAGCCCGTATGCGTGTGTGTTGCACCTTGCGTAGCCTGTGAGTTTGCCTGAAACCTTTCCACAGAGATGGCAAAATATGCTTTCGGCTCAACTTTAATTTAGAAGCCATATCCTATCTTGGTTGAGTGCCATCCTGTTTAAAGTAACATATTCTGGATCTATGTAGCTGGGGACACAGAAGGGGCCCACCATGAGATTTTAGGCTTGTGAGCATCTTTATGCAGGCTTCTCTTTGCGTTAAGCTCTTCTGGAGAGACGGAGACCGAGTGGTTGACAGGATTGGCCTTAGCACAAAATTCTTAGACAAATTTGGGGAGAGATCTTCTCTTCCAAAGTCCAAACTGTGGGCGATCAGGAGCAGACTCTCACCCTAAGAGGAGACATTGAAGTGAGCCAATATTTTCCAGAAGTTAAACACTGGAGGGGGCCAGTGATTAATGGCTCACACCTGTAATCCCAGCACTTTGGGAGGCTAAGGCAGGAGGATTGCGATTGCTAGAGGCCAGAAGGAGTTCACGACTGGCCAAGGCAACATAGTGAGACCTCCATCTCTACAAGAAAAAAATTAAAAAATTAAAATTGTAGCCAGGTGGGCCGGGTGCAGTGGCTCACGCCTATAATCCCAGCACTTTGGGAGGCTGAGGCAGGCGAATTGCCTGAGCTCAGCAGTTTGCGACCAGCCTGGGCAACACAGTGAAACCAAATCTATACTAAAATGTAAAACATTACCTGGGCATGGCAGGGCACGGTGGCTCATGCCTATAATCCCAGCACTTTGGGAGGTGAAAGTGGGTGAATCATGAGGTCAGGAGTTCAAGACCAACCTGGCCAACGTGGTGAAACCCTGTCTCTACTAAAAATACAAAAAAATAGCCGGGTGTGGTGGCGGGCAACTGTAGTCCAGCTACTCAGGAGGCTGAGGCGGGAGAATTGCTTGAACTCAGGAGGTGGAGGTTGCAGTGAGCTGAGAGCACACCATCACTCCAGCCTGGGCAACAGAGCGAGACTCTGTCTCAAAAAAAAAAAAGGTAGCCAAGTGTAGTGGTGTGCACCTGTAGTCCCAGCTGCTTGGGAGGCTGAGGTGGGAGCACAGCTGATCCCAGGAAGTTGAGGCTACAGTGAGTCATGACTGCACCACTGCAATCCAGCCTGGGTGACAGAGGGAGACCCTGTCTAAAAAAAAAGAAAAAGTAGCCGGTGTGTTGGTGTGTGTGCCTGTGGTCCCAGCTACTTGGGAGGCTGAAGTTGAGAGGATCGCTTGAGCCCAGGTCACAGTGAGCCATACAAAGACACTGCATTCTAGCCAGGGCCACAGAGTGACACCCTCTCTGAAAACAAAACAAAACAAACCGACAAACAAAAACAACCTATTGTAGAAAGGGAAGGTATAATGGTTTTAGGCATTTAATTTTTTGGTGTCACTGAAGGCTTTTGTTTTTAATTTAGATTCTTTGAAGGAAGAGGTGGTGATGGTGGTAGTGGCGGTTGTAGCTGTAGGAACGAGGAATGCATTTGTTTGGGGAGGTTAAGGGGGACCCCTTTACACTGAAAGATGAACGTAGATGTAAAACTAGTAGCTACAGGAAATTAACCAGGAATGGAGTGAGGCTAGAGTCAGACCCTCACAGAACAGCAGATAACAAAGATGTCCCCTGAAAGCCACGAATATTTACCGGGTGCTTACTCTGCAAGACAGACGGTCTTTTTTATGTGCTTCACCTACTTAAGCCCACACAACACCCCATCATGAAAGTGCTATTGTCAGGATTCCCATTTGACAGATGGGAAATGGGGGCCTGGGAAGTCCAAAACCACCCAGCTAGCAAACAGAGGAACCAGGCTAGGACTCAGCCAGTCTCTGTCTAGAGCCACCGGGAGAAAAATGGGAGAAAAAATTTGATGCTGCCAAAGGCGCCCCTCAAAAATAGATAATGATGCCTCCAAGCCAAAGGGAGTGGAGTCTCCTGCTGAGAGGGTGTCACTTCTAAAGGCACTCCTTCCTTAAATGGAAGGCGGAGGGAGGCAGGGCAAGGTGACCACCCCTGCCTTGAGCCTGGTGCTGGCAGCCCCCTCTGTGCGTTGAGTGGGGCGTGTCAGGTCAGAGTGGGCTGGGGCTCGAGTGTGGCTGGGGGGAATCCTGAGGGAGGATAGTAAAGATGTGACATGACCCTGAGGGCTCGAGCTCAGGAAAGGCTCAAACATCCCTGTCTTCCTGAGATGGGGTTGTCTGACTCCCTCGGGGAATGTGATTTTGTTTTCAGTTAAGCCGATTTGAATTAATCTAGCAAGTGTCAATTCTTTCGCTTGGAACTGTGTAGAACGCTATTCTAAAATTAGACTGACTAGTGAAACCTTCTCACAGGCTTCTTTCTTTTTTACAGACTGAGATAATGTTTCGCTCGAAGATGCTGCTGGATGAGGCAGCCCATTTTAATCACAGTGAAGCTTCCCCGGAGCCTTTCGCTGCCTCTCCCACCTTGTGGGGACCTGCCTGGGAGAAGTTTCACACGCGCCCCCGCTCCACCTCCCACCCTGCAGAACTGCCGCTGGACGCTGGCTGCACCTTCTCGTTGAGAACAGCTGCTGGCTATTTCCTCATTTCTAAACTTCCGAGGACAAGCTTGGAATGCAGCTAAGCCTTTGGAGGTGCTGCAGCTACTGTTCTGATCCCAAGAGGTGCCTTTCCGAGGCGGACAATCAGCACTGACAAGACAAGTTGGAGGGAACGAGCTGGCTGGGGGCTGGGAAGCAGCCCCTCTCCTTGGCAGAACTCTGATGGGAAAACAGATGCCAAGAAGGGATTTTTGGTTTATTCCAAGGACAGATGAGATAAGTTATTGATGCACATGATTTTGTGGGGGAAGCAGGGGACACCCAAGCGGAACACAGCCAGCCTAGCCCGTCAGCAATGAGAAAGTGTCCTCGGGTGTGCCTGGGAGCAGAGCTTGGATCTTAGGCATTGAAGGTCACCGTCTGCAGGACAGGGGCCGCGAGTCCATGAATATCCAATCTTCTCAGGGTCCCTGGAAACAAAGGGGACAAAATGTCTGAAGCCTTCCTGTCCCTCACTCCTCCCCTCGAGTCCCTCTTCCTGACCTGCTCCACCCTCTCTTCTTCCTCTCCCGCCTGCTTCTCTTTTCTTGCCTGCTCTCCACCCCTTCTTGAGTCTGCTCTGTGTATTTCATTTCCTTTTTAAAATCCTGTCAGCATCCTTTAGCTAAGGATAGCCATCAGTATCACTATTCTGTGTTATTTTTCTCAAATAAAATGCTATTTTGTTTAGTAACCAACCCCACTCCCCACCATGCTTCCTCTGTTTTTACCCCTCAGAGCCAGCAGCAAGACTGGGGCAGGCATGTGGAGAGCACTCTGGGTTCTCCCTCAGCCTGAGGCCCTCCCTCGACAGGTCCCAGGGAGCACCATACAGCCCAAGGGCTCTGATAATCCGCCAGGCCCCACCCCTCCACTCTCCTGTTGTCTCAGCTACAAATTGCCTGGCACCAGAGCCCTAGAGGAGGCTATAATGACAGTTGATTATCCCATCCTTGCAGGAGAGCACCGGGACAAATCCTCCAGCACTTATCGTCCTGTTGACTTCAGTTACTACTGAAAGCCCAAGTCCAAGCCTTCAAGGTCAACCTTCATTACTCCGACCCTTTTTCCCAGGGGGTTCAGAACATTCCCTCATCTGACTCATGCTCCCACACCTCTGTGACCCTGTCGTTCCTCTGAGCCTCTGGAACGCAGAGTGTGTCATCAGTACAATTTCCTGTCTTCGTTCTCATCTGGGAACATTTCCTTCACCTTCTTGTTCAACTCTGAGCTTTCCCATGCAGCCACTATTACCCATATGTGGCTATCGAGCACTTGAAATGTGACTAATCCAGACTGAGATGCGGTATCAACATAAAACACATACTGGATTTTGAAGACTTCATATGAAAAAAGGAACTGAAAATATCTTGAAGGATACTTACGTGGGTATAAGATTCTGTGCCGGCCAGGCGTGGTGGCTCGCGCCTGTAATCCCAGCACTTTGGGAGGCCGAGGTGGGCGGGTTGCCTGAGGTCAGGAGTTCAAGACCAGCCTGGCCAACATGGCGAAACCCCATCTCTACTAAAAATACAAAAAAATAGCCGGGCTTGGTGGCGGGCACCTGTAATCCCAGCTACTCAGGAGGCTGAGGCAGGAAAATCACTTGAACCCAGGAGGCGGAGGTTCCAGTGAGCTGAGATTAGTAATTAACTAGGCCCATTCCACCACTGCACTCCAGCCTGGGCAACAAGATCGAAACTCCATCTCAAAAAAAAAAAAAAAAAAAAGTCTATGCTGTCAGTTCTTTTCTTGTAGCCCTTCAAAAATCTGGTTGTCACTTCCTTTTGGCCTCCATGGTTTCTCATGACAATATGTTGTCTATATTGTATTAAGTAAAATATGTTATTAAATTGTTTACCTATTTCTGTTTGTTTTAAAGAAATGTGGCTAGTAGAAAATTTAAAATTATATATGTGGTTCACATTGTATTACTATAAGATAGTGCTGCTTTGGATGGGTGTGATGTCTCATGACTGTAATCGCAGCACTTTGGGAGGCTGAGCCAGGAGGATTGCTTGAGGCTAGGAGTCGAGACCAGCCTGAGCAACAAAGTGAGACTCTGTCTCTACAAAAAAAATAGTCCATGCCGTTCTGTAGTCCTAGCTACTTGGGAGGCTGAGATGGGAGGATTGCTTGAGCCCAGGAGATTGTGGCTGCAGTGAGCTATGATTGTGCCACTGCATTCCAGCCTGGGTGACAACAGAGCAAGACCCTGTCTCAACAGCAACAATGACAACAACAACATAGTGTTGCTCTGACTGAGGTCTGGCTGCCCCTGAAAGCTTAGCTTCTTCAGAAGCCCTCTCACATGGTGGCTGGTCCTTTCCTCATGCCCTCTGTTCAGACAAGGCCTAGAGGTGGGGCAGGTAGCTCCTGGCTCCCCGTTGCTCTTTCCAAGCCATTTGTCATAGTAGTTCCTAAAACAGTTTTGATCTTCTGAAACTCAGGCCATCAAACTAGACCTGCCTTTACCTCTTCACATTGCAATTCGCTAACATTCTCCTGGTTACTCCTTCCCCTCTTATTGATGATCTTAGTCTCCAGTTCACTGTTGTTCTCACCATCATGAGTCTGGGCATCATTTTGGTCATTGGCATGCCCCTAGATAATCCTTCAACACCCTGGCCTCTCTGTTCACTGTTTTCCTCACTTTTAATGACATGTCCTCTATCCCACCTCAGCCATCTGCTTTAATGGTCATATCTTTGTCATCGCCTATGGTTTCACAACCTCCAAAATCTTAATTTTAGCATCCCATTCTTTGAATTCTATCTCTTATATTTATAGCTTATTTCCTCTAGGTTCCCCATTTCAACACTTTTTTGTTGTTGTTGAGGTATTGCTATGTTGCTTAGGCTGGAGTGCGGTAGTGTGATCATAGCTCACTGTAGCCTTGAACTCCTGGGCTCAAGCAATTCTCCCACCTCAGTTACCTGAGTAGCCAGGATTACAGGCATGTGCCACCATGCCCATCTCAACAATTTATTGATTCCACTGGTACTTCCAATTAATTGATTCTATCAGCTTTTCACTTATGCATCTTAGAGTCTATGGTTCATCATTGCAATGACTCCTTGCATATGTCTTTAAGACCCTTGTATCTCTCCCCCTTTCCTTAGACCTTCTGGCAAACCTCTGAACCTGACTAAATTCAACTCTCCCCTAACATCTATAACCAAGAAGCTACCATGGCCAGAAAACAACAACAACAACACAACAATAACAACACCTGAACTAGTCTCAGTCTAAATTTGTCATATCAAACCTTGAGTGCTCCCTAGCATGGCCTGTTAGTTTTGCAAGATACCCCCTTTACACTCTCATTTTTCTCCACCTTCGCTGGCCACCAATATTACATTACAGCTGATACCTTCCTTTATATTGAACTGCAAAAGTATAAATAATCAGAGGAAAACATCTACTCCTTCCCATCACTGAGTCAGTCCACTTTATATGCAACTATATGTATTCTCCATTTTCATTTCACATATAATGGGTGAATTGACCCTACTCTTAGCTACAACCAATTTCTCTACTGTGCACCATATTTTATTCTTTCTCAATTCCTACAATTCTTTCTCTGTCATTTATTATCTTTCCTCTGGTCTACTGGATTGTTCTCATTAGCATGCAATATGATACAATCTTTGCCTTCTAATTACTGCTTGGATCTTCTGCTCCCCTTTGTAGCAGAACTCCTGGAAAGACTTGCCTATACTCTCTGCCTTCACTTCACTACATAGTCTTTCCAGAACGCTTTCTGGCAGATATTCAAGTCCACCAGTCCAGAGCCATTGTCAATGTCAGTAACAATGTCTACATGACCTCTTCTTCTTTTTTTTTTGTTTTTGAGGTGGAGTTTTGCCCTTGTTGCCCAGGCTGGAGTGCAATGGCACGATCTCAGCTCACTGCAACCTCCAACTCTCAGGTTGAAGCGATTCTCCTGCTTCAGCCTCCCAAGTAGCTGGGATTACAGGCATGCACCACCATGGCCAGCTAATTTTGTATCCTTTATAGAGATGGGGTTTCTTCATGCTGGTCAGGCTGGTCTTGAACTCCCAACCTCATGATTCACCCGTCTCAGCCTCCCAAAGTCCTGGGTTTACAGGCTTGAACCACTGCGCCTGGCCTACATAGCTTCTTCTAATGTTCATTTCTCAGTCATCTTCACTGAACTTTTAGCAGCATTTGATCCAGCTGCTTATTCCCTTTTGGAACACTGTGTTCCCTTGGCTTCCAGGGCTCCATTTTCCTGGTTTTCTGTTTCCCTCCCTGGTTGCTCCTTCTCAGCCTTTTTTGCTGACTCCTCCTCCTCGTTCTCACTTTCAAATGCTGGAATGCCCACAGACTCAGTCTTTAGACTCTTGTTTTCTTTTCTACACTTATTTTCTCCTAGATGATCTCACACAGTTTTATGGTTGAAAAGATCTATATATATGCTGAAAATTCTCAGATTTACTTCCCCAACCTAGGACACTCTGAAATTCTAAATGAATAAATCAACTGTTCTTTCTATATATCTACTTGATTTCTAATGGGAACCCCCCAGCTTTATTAAGAAATAATTGACAAATAAAGCTATATACATATATATGTAGCGTACAACATAATATTTTGATATATATGTACATTGTGATATGATTAAATCAATCTAATTAACTCGAATGGGGGTCTCGATTATTAAATATGCAACGCCAAACTCTTCATTATACTGCTCAAATCTCTTCTCCCTACAGTGGCTCATGTATTAGTAAATGGCATCACTATTCATCATGTTAGTTCTACAATTTCAACAAGCTGGAATGAACTATCTTTTTTTCTCTCATGATCTGCATGCAAACCATCATCACCTCTTGTAGACTCTACCTTCAGAATATGTCCTTTTTAGCTGGGCACAGTGGCTCATGCCTATAATCCCAGTACAAGCTGGAAATCAGCATGGGCCATGTAGCAAGACCCTATCTCTACAAAGTATTTAAAAATTAGCCAGGCACGTTGACACATGCCTGTAGTCCTATCTACTTGGGAGGCTGAGGTGGAAGAATTGCCTGAGCCCAGGAGTTCAAGGTTACAGTGAGCTATGATTGCACCACTGCACTCCAGCGTAGGTGACAGAGTAAGGCCCTATCTCTAAAATAAAAGAAAAAGACAAAACTTTATTTTCACCTCCCCCACCAGAACCTATCCCAAGTCATCTTCTGTTTCCTGCAATAGTCTCTTGAGTTTTATTCTTACTCCCCTCTAATCTATTCTCTACACAGCTGCCAGGTTGATCTACTGACGTGTAATCAGATCATGTCATGACCTACTCAGAATCCCATGGTGACTTATCTCTAGTTTATTGTGGTGGCGATGTCTATTGGGAAAACAGCAGTGCACACAGCATTGCTTCCAAACAAGGAGCTCACTTCACAGCAGATGAAGTGTGGCAATGGGCCCATGCTCATGGAATTCACTGGTCTTACCATGTCTCCCACCATCTGAAGCAGCCGGCTTGATAGAACAGTGAAATGGCCTTATGCAGACTCAGCTGACACGGTGTCAGCACCTGCTAGGTGGCAATACCTTGCAGGGCTGGGCAAGGCGCCCTCCAGAAGGCTGTGTGCGCTCTGAATCAGCATCCAGTATATGTTGCTGTTTCTCCCATGGGCAGAATTTACAGGTCCAGAAATCAAGAGGTGGAAGTGGGAGTAGTACCATTCACTATTACCCCTAGTAACTGACTAGCAAGATTTTTGCTTCCTATTCCTGAGAACTTATGGTCTACTGGCCTAGAGGTCTTAGTTTCAAAGGGAGAAATGCTTCCACCAGGAGACATATTTATTTCATTGAACTGGGAGTTAAGATAGTTGCCTGGCTACTTTGGGTTTCTCATGCCTCTGAGTTGACAGGCAAAGAAGGGAGTTATAATGTTGACTATGGTGATTCCTGATTACCAAGAGGAAATCTGACTGCTACTCCACAATGGAGGTAAGGAAGAATATGCCTGGAATACAGGTGGTCCCTTAGGGCATCCCTTACTATTACCATATCCTATGATTAAGGTAAATGGAAAACCATGACAACCCCTGCAAGGCAGTCCTCATAGCCCACACCCTTCCGAAATGAAGGTTTGGGTCTCCCCACCATGTAAAGGACCACAACTAGCTAAGGTGCTTACTGAAGGTAAAGGGAATATAGAATGATTAGTGGAAGAAGGTAGTTATAAAACCATGACCATATAACCAGTTACAGAAATAGAGACTGTAATTGTCATGAGTATTTCTGCCTTATATTTGTGTGTGTGTGTATGTGTGTTTATTAAGCAAATACCTTGTTTTATTCCCTTACCATGTAACATAGGATGTATTGACTTCATCTCATAATATTGAAGTATTGCTGATTCTAAATCCTAGTATTTAAGCTACAGGATATGAAGGAAAATAGTAAACAGCACACAAGGACTTTATCTCCTGTTCTGGAGAATAGGTTCGTGTGTTTTGGTTGGATGTATGATAGTTATACCATGTTAGGAAGAATTATGGCCTTGTTATTGCCCTTACTTGAAGATTAAGTATTGTTTGAGGAGATGCATATGGGTTCAAATTGACAAGGTGTGATTTGTGATGATTATTTTTAAACATCAACTTGACTAGGCCATGGGATGTGTAGGCATTTGGTCAAACAAATGTGTGTGCCTGTGAAGGTGTTTCTGGACAAAATTAGCATTTAAACTGATAGACTGAGTAAAGCAGATTGTCCTCCAAAATGTATATGGGTCCCTCCAAACAGTTGAAGTCCTGAATAAAACAAAACGGCTGACCCTCCTGTGAGTAGGAGGCGATTCCTCCTGCCTGACTACCTTCGAGCTAGGACATTGATATTTTTTCTCCTTTGAACTGAAACACCAGCTCTTCTCGGATCTTGAGGCTATGGCCATCAGACTGGAACCACACCATGGGTCTTCTCCGTCTGCAGCTTACAGAATTCAGGTCTTGGAACTTCTCAGCCCCTTAATCACATGAACCAATTCCTATATGCGTGTGTGTGTGTGTGTGTGTGTGTGTGTGTGTACATACATATCGGGTTGATTCTGTGTCTCTGCAGAACCCTGATGTGCTTACAATGAAATATTCCACCCATGGACTAAAAGGCTGTCATGACCAGGCTTCCACATGCTTCTCCGATGTCTAACGTCTTCTCCTTGTTCACTCTGTCCTGCCACACAGGCCTTCTTTCTTAAACAGGTCATTGACTTCCCCATCTCGGGGCCTTGACATCTGCTCTTCCCTCAACCTAGAATGCACTTCCTCCATATCTTTTTAGTGCTTTGTTTTTCATCTTCTTGTGGTCTTTATTAAAGAGTCCCTTCCTCAGAGAAATTGCCTAACCACCTTATCCCAAATAGTACCCTGTATCATTCTATCCCCTCTATGTTGTTTCTTCTCCTTAGCTCTTACCACTTCCTTACATGATATTATGTTTGTTGAAATATTTGCTTTTTTGTTCATTTTTTATTATACTAGCATGTCATTCCCACGGAGTAAAGACTTCATCTCTCTTGTTTTTCTTGGCTAAAGTGACCCCTTTCAGGGAGGCTCTGAGATATTTACTGCCTTCTTATTTCTTGACATCTGTTGGTCATGAAGGTTACAACTTTTTTATATCAAATGATAACTTTTATAGCCAATCCAATTCAAGTGTATAAACACAATCATTGCCTCCTAGCAATACATTTTTTAAAAGCCAATTAAACACTGTTGCAGATGATATAATTCCTTGGCTCTCATTCCCCCAGCTGCTCTCCCATTTAAGTCATTAAACTGACTATGTTAAACTTTTGAACAATTTCCCTAATACAGAATTAATCAATTACTCCCAAGCAAGTTCGTTACAATACCAAGTCAGCTGCCAAAGAAGCACATGAAAAGATACCAAGCCTAGAAGATAACTGCGTTCAAAGATATTTCCCAGTGTTTTCTTGTGACAACTTATTCGTTTACTTTTACTTTAAAATTTGTGTCAACCACTTTGTGTTGGAAAAAAATAACCCATGGGCTCTGCTATTAGTGATGTGAACCTGAGTCCACATCTGCAATTTAAATGCCACATGACCTTGGCCAGTTTTGAACATCGCTGATATTCAATTCCTCATTTCTAGAAATGGAATAACAATACTGTCTACTCACAAAGATGTTTGGATGACTGTCTGGCATCACTTGTAGGGAAAACTGTTTGAGAAAGTTTAGAGCAGGGTAGAAATACTTGCTGTTAACTAATATGTGTGTGGGACATAGTAGGAGCTCAAAATATTTTCCAAAGATGAATAAACGAAGTCATGTTTGTTATGTTCCTTTTGATGACATATGGGTGATGGCGGTGCTGATTTAAGATGGGATTAACTGAGGATAGATGAGGGGCTATTTTACTGAAGTCTTGTTATTCTTTGTCTGCTTTCATATCTGTTCAATCCCACTGCCATTTTAAATCATCCAGAGCTAAACTAGAGGCGAGGGGAAATATTTATTTGCGGTAGTCCTGTCAATTCTCTAGGTAGCAAAAAAAGGGCAAAATGAGCTATTACACACACACACTTGCATATTATTCAATTATTATCTCACATTTCATTGATTTATAAGAATATATATACATATTAAATCTACCTCATCTATCTATCATCTATCAATCTATCTGAAACCCACAGATAGTTGAACAAAGATAATAATTCAAAAAAACAAAATTCAAAAAAGAACAAGAGTTCATCATGTGTTTGTGTCAGGATTTCAATTTAATACGGGGGCTGAAGAAATGGATTACATCATTGTCTATATTTGATTTTCTTTTGCTGTCAGTGAGGGTCCCATGCTTCATCCTGATTTTCCTCCACCCTTCATTGTTGATGTTATAGCTCTGTTTTCTGCTTTGCTGTTGTTTTGTAAGCTTGCTGTTTTCTATCACTCTGATTGAGAGCAGGAGCCACCATTTGTCAAAAAATATACTCAAGTTATTTTGTCAAATGTCAATCTCATCCCCTTGAACTTTATTAAACACACACACACACACACACACACACACACGCACACTTCTCCAAAGAACCTTAAATATATATCTAGTTCAGAGTAGCAGGGACCCCAAATCATGAAATCATAGTCCTTTGTGACTCACTGTGACAAAGATGTGAAACTATTTTTGAATTTTACTTGCAGGTCAGAGAAGTTTTCAGCATGACACATATACACACACAAAAAAAAACCCCTAAGAATCTGAAAGTGGACAGCCATCGAATAGAGAAACAAACTATCTGAAGAACTGAGAGTCCTGCACAACCTCCATGCAAAAACACTGAGTGGCAAAGCAGGGCCTGCTTGGTGATGCAGCAAGTGATGCTTGGTGAAGAGGGTCTTTCCAGCCATTTGTAGATAGATATGGTGGAATACAGAAATCACATTTTATTTCCAGTCTTGACACTCACCTGAAAAATGAAATCCTTTGCAAGACGATGGGGATTTGGAACTGACCAGTAATAGAGTTTGAAATGGCTCTTCCAAAACAACTTTATCACTTTAACAGATAAGATATGATGCTACTGAGGAGCTGGCATGCATGCACTGGAAACCCTGGGCTTCATTTTGCTCACTTCCCTTTGCAGCTGGCCATATTTATACTTGTTATCAAGGGGGACAAGTACCATCTAGCTCTGTTATTTGAGTTTATAACTAAAAAAGCAGGCTATGAAGCTTTCTTTTCTTGGTGGGAATAGAGATGCCCTAGAGTACTATAGGTCAGCACTGAGAGCTCTCTGGAAATAGCTTAAAACACCACTGGAAAGCTTGGTGAGTTTTATCTGCCTCAAAGGTTCCCCAATTATATAAATGTTCATCTCATGGGCCATATTTAGAGTGTGCATGCTCCAAAAAATATAAAATAAATGGAGGGCCCTCATTGCAGAATTATGAAGAACTCATATTAAATGTTGCCAGTTTCACATTCTGTCACGCTGTCCTCCTTGGGATGGGAGTGTTATAGAGGAGGTAGCCATCTGGTCCCTGTGATCATGACAGATGAAAACTGAGTATGTTGTATTTCTAAACCTCAAAGGGAAGAACTTGGTCTTTCTGCTACTTGATTAGAATGTTAAGATCTGGACTTTGACTGGCATGATGGCAAAAGCTCTGAATATACAAGGGGTGATATTTTAAGGCATTATATATTCATCGAATTCATAAGTACTCACTGGATGTCTTCCTCGTGCCATGGCAGTAGACTTGGGGGACAGTCACGTTTCCTGCTTTCATAAATCTTACAAAATATTACTTTCAAATCAAAGACATCAGAGGTGATATTCCTGCTTCTGTACTAGTATGGTCTTTCAAACATAGTATGTACAAATATAGAGATTATAATGATGGGCTGCCAGTTAGTTTTATTTCTAAATCTTAATAACATCTAGTTGATTGTTGGAACTTGAACATTAAAAGTTAATTAGAAAGCAACTGCTAACCAATTCATCAATTACCTGCAATTACTAATGGGATAGAAGTCTATGACTGTTGATTTAAAAAAAAAAAAAAGCGTAATTTTAGTGAACCCTTATTATGGAGTATATAGCTATTAATATAATTTATTAATTACCCTTAAACTGAGACTTAGAATGTTTAATTTCTTTGCAGGAAATTCACTTTTGATTCAAAATCTTTTAAAAAATGACATGCAGTACAACTTAATACAGAAGAATAACATAAATATATCTGCCCCTTCTGGTCCATTTATCCCCCTTCGTAGTCTGCTGATTTTCTAGATTTTTTAATGTGATTTGTCTCACTCATTCTTTCAAACAAAATTTTGTAATTGTTATGCTATTTGCATATTCATCTCCCATCTTCTAAGCTAACGTTAGTCTTCTTTCATTTACTCAGTTTCCAGAACTGAATTTGTGCAGATGGTCTGGAAGTAGTAGCTCAGGTGGCTCACAGAATTTGATGCGAAGGAGATTATGGGTGTCTGACATCTGCATTGGCCAGAAAATTTGCAGAGGGACATAATCAGTGATCATTAGTTTGGAGGAAATTAAGAAAACAGATTCGGAATCTAAAATAAGACTTTGTCACTTACAAAGAACTGCAGGGAGGAAAGAAAGAAGTGCTTACTAGCCAGTAACTTGGAAACATCACACCCCAGGTCCTCCTCGGATCAAAATGGCAGGCTCTCCTTTAGGTACAAGTCAAATCTAAGCCCCTTTCTGAGAATTGCCTTGTCCCCAGCAGGGGAGAAAGGGCCTCCTCATAGCACACAGGTAGAAGAAACCTTGTAATACTCAGCAGGGGAAAGGGAACTGATTTAAGTTAGCCTACTTCAGAAAGCCTATTTGAAAGGGAATACTGCTTGTTTAAAAAAAAATCACCTTTTTTTTTTAAATAGCAAAATTATAATGACATACCATTGTATTGAGATTTCAACTTTAACTTCTGCATGTAGTGTTTTGTTATAATGAAGGGCTTCCTTTCACTACTAGGCTTTTGGGGGGAAAATTATCTAGTGGTATCTGATGTTTTGTGTAGTGCAAATGTCAGTCTCCCATGTATCTCATGCCCTCCAAGCTTCTGTGAATTAGCTTTCCTTTAGTGCTTAAATGAAAGGGTCTTGAGCCTTCCTTTACAGGCAAAGTCCACACTGGAGCTATAGAGGGTATAAATAGCCAAGAGCACACCCACTTCAGCTGGTGGAGACTCAGGGAAACAGGAGCAGTAGTAGGTATGCATGTCCTTCATTAAATGTTGTATTCTAGGAAACTGCAAGGAAATCTAGCAAGATGGGATGGAAGAGGGACCTCAGCTGCCAAACTCAGGCTTATTAAGCTGCATAGCTGGGGAAGCACTAGTCTTTTCCCTGTTGTGGCCAGGGAAATCGTATAATAACAATACAATGATGCAGTCTTGAGTCCAGCCTTATCCTGAGAGTTCAGTGTTTACAACTGGGGAAGCATTAACCTTTTCTTGCTATGGTCAGGGGCCTGGTGTTCAAGCCTTGTGATTACACACATGCACCACATAATGATGTTTCTGTCAACTACAGACCATATATATGACAGTGGTCCCATAAGATTATAATAGCATATTTGTACTATACCTTTTCCATGGTTAGATACACAAATATTACCATTGTTTCTCAATTGCCTACAACATTTGGTATAGTAACCTGCTGTATGAGTTTGTAACCTAGGTGTGTGGCAGGCTGTAGCATCTAGGTTTGTGTAAGTACACTCTATGATGTTTGCATAATGATGAAATCACCTAATGATGCATTTATCAGAATGTATTCGTCATTAAATAATGCATGACTATCCAGCTGTATAATGTGGCAAGACAGCAGTGGGATTTGCTACATCATCTTTTTATGGCTAGGGAAACATCTGCTCTTTGGTGGCATCATTGGAGGGCTGGGGTCCAAGCTTGTTGATGAGAATTGATTGCTTTCAGCACAGGGCCGTAGCTGGATTCCATGAGATTTGCAGAAAGCCAGCTCCCGCTCTGAGAGGCCAGCTGCAGTAATCAATTTGGACAACTCTTACCTTACAAGTAGAAGAGGTTTGGTCAGCAACTTAGGGAAAACAATATGCAGGAAATGAGCATTTCCCCTTTGTTCGTACCTCTTGCTCCACCCACATATGACAGAAATCCCTTGTAATGTGACTAAAGTTTTGCCAATGGAATATGAGTAGAAGTGGCCTTTGACGCTTGTTGCTATGGGTCTTAAGACTGGAGGAAAACAGAATATTTCACTGCAAAATATCCTTCTTTGGCATACTTTGAGACGATGATTGGAAAAAACTACAGGCAGAAATAGCTCTTAAAAGCTGCGTTTTTGTGGGGGGTGGGATTTAATTCTATAGAGAAATCCCACATTAGTGAGGTAAACAATGAAGTGAACAGCAGAGGCAAACAGATTTTCTCTGAGACCCCCTTGCCTGGGTCTAGGAAAGATGAACACACAAAAAAAGGGGACTAAAAGTCTGCCTTTTTTTTTTTTTTATATGGATTCTTGCTCTTGTCGCCCAGGCTGGAGTGCAATGGGACGATCTTGGTTCGCTGCAACCTCCGTCTCCCAGGTTCAAGCAATTCTTCTGCCTCAGCCTCCTGAGTAGCTGGGACTACAGGCACGTGCCACCACACCTGGCTAATTTTTGTATTTTTAGTAGAGACGGGGTTTCGCCATCTTGGCCATGCTGATCTCAAACTCCTGACCTCATGATCTGCCCGCCTCAGCCTCCAAAGTGCTGGGATTCCAGCCCTGCCAGGTCCAGCGTTTTTAAAGGTCCGACAGAGAAACCTTTCCCACAGGCTACTGTCTATTCTTTCTGAGGGCTGCTCCCTGTGAGGCTTCACCTGCATAAGAAGACAGCCTTTCCTCACCATGCTTTTCCTTCTTCCGCCCACATCCTGTCTTGCAGGCTCCACACCCCTATTCCTTTCTGGACAGTGTAGAAATTTCAGTCATCTGGCCCCTACTTTGAGTTTCATACCTCGTATATTTGTGGTGTTATGATGTCTATTGACTTTTGTCCATAGTTCCTTTCTTGTAACTCCCATAGCCCTTCTTACAGTCTTTTGTTATTATGTTGGGTGTGTTAGGCCTCAGGGACAGGCCTCGGACCTTCTACTGCCCTCCCTACCTAGCTCAAGGCAGGACTCTAAGGTTGTCCCACCTTTCTGATTGTGGGTCTTAAGGCCCTCCCATGGAGGGTCCACCCTATACCCTGTGCGGAAGGAATACTGACAACGTGAAGCTTCCATGGAAACCCGAGAGGACGGGGTTCAGTGAGCTTCCGGAGAGCTGAACACATGGAGGTTTCCGGAAGGCGGCACACTGGGGAGGGCATGGAAACTCCATACCCTTCTTCTATACCTCACCCTATCCATCAATTCATCTGTATCCTTTGTGACATTCTTTATAGTAAATTGATACACACCAATAAGTGTTTCCCTGACTTCTGTGAGCTGCTCCAGCAAATTAATCAAACCCAAAGAATCCCAACTGGAAGACTTTTGGTCAGAAGTTCTGGAGGCCTGGATTTGCAATTGGTGTGGCGTAGAGAGCAGTTCTGGGGACCGAGCCTTTGAATTGTGGGATCGGACACTATCTCCAGGTCGGTGATGTCTGGACTGAATTAGAGGACACCTCGCTGGTGTCCGCTGCTTGGAGTGTGGAGGAAAAACCACCATACATTTGGTCACAGAAGTCTTCTGGGCTGAAGATTATTGTGGTATGAGAGTAGAGGAGAACACAGTTAGAGTTTTCCCTACACAGCATTGCTCCTGGGTGCATATGCATGTTAATAAATTTGTATACCTTTTTCCTGTTAATCTGCTTTTTATTCGAGAGGTGTCCCAGGTAGGAATTTATGAGGGTTGAAAAAAGAAATTATATTTTTTCCTCCCCTCCAGGACATTGGGCTACCTCATTCCTCTTCCCATCAGATTATGGAACCAGGTTATGGTCATGACTCAGCTTTGATCAAACAGATGACAAAGCCCTTAGAGAGAATGACAAGATTAAAGGAATCAGGGCCCATGAATAGCTGTGCAGAGGAGGATGTCCTGCTGTAAACCAAAAATAAAATTCTAAGCCCCCCAGCCAACTGAATGGACCCCTCCTCTCAGCCAAGGGCATTCTAGATTAAACCTGAGCACTGGTTCAGGGCATGATGGAAATGCAAATGAGGCATAATGAGACAAGCCTCATTATACCTTCCTCGCTTTGGAATCCAGGCACAGCTGAGCAGCATTAACATTAAAACAGAGACCTGGCGCGGCAAGGTGGCTCACGCCTGTAATCTCAGCACTTTGGGAGGCTGAGACACGCATATCACTTAAGTCCAGGAGTTCAAGACCAGCCTGGGCAACATGGTGAAACCGTGTCTCTACAAAAAATACAAAAATTAGCCAGGTGTGGTGGCATGTGCCTGCAGTCCCAGCTACTCAGGAGGCTGAGACAGGAGAATCACTTGAACCCAGGAGGCGGAGGTTGCAGTGAGCCAAGATTGTGTCACTGCACTCCAGCCTGGGTGGCAGAGTCAGACAAAAACAAACAAACAAACAAACAAACAGTCAGGGACCTTATAAGTGACAAAACAGACTCTTTGTAGCAATAAGAAACCAACGTGACAGATAGCAGGCCCTGAAAGAAATCGAAGTCATTTTATCCCAAAATATATTTCTTCGACATATTTTGAAATGGCCTTGCAAAGTTGTACTTTGTGGGGAAAATCTGCATTCTATAGGAAATACCTTCTCTTTCTAGGTCTTTTTCCTGACTGAGGAGAGAATTAACTGAGTCTGTGGCACCTTTGAAACTCTGTCTCCAAAAAAAAAAAAAAAAAGAAAGAAAGAAAGAGAGGGGATATTTTGCAAGGTGTGTTTTATAGACCTTTCTGGTGTTATCTCTGTGAAGATAAGGATCTGGAATTATCTGGATGACTAACTTCTGTCTTCCCTGGTAGAGGGGAGAGAGACACCATTACAAATTTACATCTTGCCTTTAGGAACAAAGGGTCAGGGAAGAAAACTTAAATCCTTGTATCTGCTTCTTTTTCAGTGTTGGGTTTTCAGCTCAAAATAGTCCTTATGCAGCATATTCTGCTGCCCCTCGTTAAACACAGTGAAACTAGTGAGAAATCAGATAATGCAGGCTGGAAACTGGTGATATTTGTGTATATCAAGGCAAAATATTTGCTAAAACTTTTATTATACTTGGAGGACACACTGACTGTTTTAAGGAAAGGGGTTGGAAATAACAGAATATGAGTGGGTCTGGGGTACTCTTTGAAGATTTTAGCAAGAAATTCAAAAGAGAGTCTAGTTCAAGCAAGAATTAGCCAGTTTGTAATCAGAGATGAAAGGGAATGGAAAGAGCTGAGAGATTCGGAGGCTCATAAGGTTAGAAACGCCAACTCCTTTTGGACCCAAGTTTTTCTCAAAGACCTATTGAGATTTATTTTTTTTGGAAAACAAAGGGAGGTGTCTGCCAGGTCTTTGCCAGGCCAATGACAAAGACCAGAGTAACGGTGTGGCTTTCCTACTCAAACCTATTGTTTCAGATGGTCTCCAGGTAACTTTCATACAAATGAAGAAAAGAAGCCAGGGTTGAGCTCAGATGTCAAGAAATAAAGCAGGTTGAGTAAATATGGCTGAAAAAGAATGTTCGGTGTGCACACTGGCACTTGAAACAGACTATAGAAAATACAACAGGGTCAGGCACGTGACTCATGCCTATAATCCCAGCACTTTGGGAGGTCTGGGGGAGGGTGGACCATTTGTGGCCAGGAGCTTAAGACTAGTCGGGCCAACATGGCAAAACCCCATGTTTACTAAAAATACAAAAAAATTTTCTGGGCAGGATGGCACATTCCTGTAATCCCAGCTACTTGGGAGGCTGAGGCAGGAGAGTTGCTTGAACCTGGGAGACAGAGGTTGCAGTGAGCTGAGATCGCACCACTGCACTCCAGTCTGAGTGACACAGTGAGGGAGGAGGAAAGGAAAATAGTTGGGCAGACAGCTAAAGCTGGTCTTTGGTAAAATTCTTTTAAACAGAAAGACACTCTGAAGAATCAAGCTACAGGCACACATAGAGCCACCTGGAGAAATCTCAGGCTGCAGCTGCACAGATAAGAAAGCAAGGCCTAACATAGAAGCCTTCATTCTTAGTGTAACCAGTGGGCTCCCAGGAAAAAGTTTCCTCTCCTTTTCAGGCATGTACACAGTGGGCTCTGGGGGAATTTGCATGGGGAGCAGGGATTCTTACTTAAAACATATCCACCGTTGCACAAACAAGAGAAACTGCACTTTGTGCTTGCCTAAAGATGGACTTGCAGCTGTACAGACGGGGGAGTTACACAGACAGCTTCACAGATAAGCGAAGTTACACAAACAGCTACAGAGATGAGGGGAGTTTCTTATAAAAGCTTTTGGATTCAGCTGTAAAAATGGCAACTCTCTTTTGGGCCCCCTCTCCGCTGCAGAGAGCATTCTTTTGTTAATTAAACTTTCACTCCAACTTCACCCATCTAGGCTCCTTAATTTTCTTGGCAGTGAGACAAAGAACTCCAGGTACTGCTCAGACAAGACTGTAACATTGTGGTGCACTGGCAAGACTGCAACAACAGCAAGACCCTGTCTCAAGGGAAAAAAGTATTTTGGTTTATAGGTACCAAAACTACAACGGTCCCTCTAAAATATGTTATCTGTAGTTTCTGGACTTTGAGCTGGTTTCAGCAACTGGATAGGACTTTGGGTTTCTCTTCTGGAGAAAAATTGTATTCCACTTGAGGGAGGTGTGTTAAATCAGTTTAGCCTAAAGCTGCCTCCTAACATATTTTAAGTTCAGCCTAAAGGATATTTCTCTGTACATCATGATCTCTAATAAGTGGAGGTGTAAACAGACAGTAGCCTATACTTGTGCCAATCACCATGTTTTAACCAATCAAATGTAGCCAACTGTTTGAACCATTTTCTTTCTTTCTTTTTTTTTTTTTTGAGACGGAGTCTTGCTCTGTCGCCCAGGCTGGAGTGCAGTGGCCGGATCTCAGCTCACTGCAAGCTCCACCTCCCGGGTTCACGCCATTCTCCTGCCTCAGCCTCCCGAGTAGCTGGGACTACAGGCGCCCGCCACCTCCCCGGCTAGTTTTTTGTATTTTTTTAGTAGAGACGGGGTTTCACCATGTTAGCCAGGATGGTCTCGATCTCCTGACCTCGTGATCCACCCGTCTCGGCCTCCCAAAGTGCTGGGATTACAGGCTTGAGCCACCGCGCCCGGCCTGAACCATTTTCAAATAAAGCAAACACCTAGCTGTAACCAAACCTACTGTTTCTGTACCTCACTTTAATTTTTTGTACGTCACTTTCCTTTTACTATTCCTAAATCTTCCACCACATGGCTGCACTGGTGTCTCTGAGCCTACTCTGGCTCTGAACGCTGCCGGATTCACAAATCATTCATTGCTCAATTAAACTCCTTTAATTTTTTTTTCTTTTTTTGAGCCACAGTCTTGCTCTGTCGCCCAGGCAGTGGTGCGATCTTGGCTCACTGCAAGCTCCGCCTCCTGGACTCATGCCATTCTCCTGCCTCAGCCCCTGGAGTAGCTGGGACTACAGGTGCCCGCCACCACGCCCAGCTAGTTTTTTGTATTGTTAGTAGAGACTGGGTTTCACCGTGTTAGCCAGGATAGTCTCGATCTCCTGACCTCGTGATCCGCCCTCCTTGACCTCCCGAAGTGCTGGGATTATAGGCGTGAGCCACCGCACCTGGCCAACACCTTTAAATTTAATTTGGCTGCAGTTTTTCTTTTTTTTTTTTTTTTTTTTTTTTTTTTTTTTTTTTTTTTTTTTTTTTGAGACGGAGTCTTGCTCTGTCGCCCAGGCTGGAGTGCAGTGGCCGGATCTCAGCTCACTGCAAGCTCCGCCTCCCGGGTTTTACGCCATTCTCCTGCCTCAGCCTCCCGAGTAGCTGGGACTATAGGCGCCCGCCACGTCGCCCGGCTAGTTTTTTGTATTTTTTTTTAGTAGAGATGGGGTTTCACCGTGTTAGCCAGGATGGTCTCGATCTCCTGACCTTGTGATCCGCCCACCTCGGCCTCCCAAAGTGCTGGGATTACAGGCTTGAGCCACCGCGCCCGGCCCAGTTTTTCTTTTAACAGAAGTAAGATACACACGGATATGTAGCTATCCAGGATGTGAGCTCTGGCAGAGATTACCAGTTGTCTGTCAATAATAACACAGGTTCCTTGATGAAGGAAATAAAAACAAATGGCTGTAATTTTTAGGGGGAGAGCTAAGCTGTTGTTACAAAGAATCTAGTGTCATACATTGGTTTAAAGAACAACTAAGTTTATAGTGTTCTCATATAATAGCCTCAAGGTGAGCAGTTCTGTTTGGGGACTCATTCAGGGACTCGGTTTCCTTCAGTTTTGCAGCTCTGTCATGCCTTAGGCCATTGTCACTATCTGCAGAATCAAAGCTTAATCAACTTTCAGACTAGATTCCGCAAATGAGAAGGGGAAACAGATCCTGGTGGAGATCCTGACCAAAAACGGCTCACATTCCCACGGCTAGAACAGTTACACAGGCATTATTAACTGTAAGGGAAGGCTGGGGATGTGGTTGAACAGGCCTGCCATGAGCTAGTCACACCTGTTTACTATGTTTTTATTTCCATCATCTGCCACTCATACAAGGAAACCCTGTTTATTATGTTAGTCTTTTGCTGAAGAAAATAGGAGAGTGATAGCCAGCTTTCACTTTATCAAAAAGGATTAGCAGGCCAGGTGTGGTGGCTCACGCCTGTAGTTCCAGCACTTTGGGAGGCCGAGGTGGGTGGATCATGAGGTCAGGAGTTTGAGACCAGCCTGCACAGCATGGTGAAACTCCATCTCTACTAAAAATACAAAAAATAGCTGGGTGTGGTGGTGGGCGCCTGTAATCCCAGCTGCTCAGGAGGCTGAGACAGGAGAACTGCTTGAACCTGGGAGGTGGAGGTTGCAGTGAGCCGAGATTGCACCATTGCACTCCAGCCTGGGCGACAGAGCAAGACTCCATCTCAAAAAAAAAAAGAAAAAAAATTTAACACAACATACAGCTCTTAACAAAATGTTAGTTTTTGGGTTTTGTTTAGTTTTCTTTTTGTCAATGTCCCTTTCCCAGGACTTCTGTGGGGCACTTCTCCTTGACATTCTTTATTTAGTTCTATTCTCCTATAACCAGCAAAATCAACAATAAGCTCTTAATTTTCATATCCACTACCTCAGCAATCATATTCTGTGCTTCTTCATGGTATTTGACACTCCTGATCACCCTTTCCTTTCAAAAAATGTTCACTACCCTCTGATATTATTTTGCCTTGGTAACGCCATAGTCAATTTGCTAGCCTTTGCATCCACCCTTTCCATGGAAATCTTTCCGGGTCACTTCTTGACTCTCTTTTATTCTTATTCCACTTATTCCACTCTCCCTGGTGGGTCATGTTCATTTCCCCTTCCTCAGATTTCAATTTTATGAAGATGATTCCCGAATCGATTTCTCTGGCTTGGACTTCTCTCTCTTGCATTTCGAATTGCCTGGTATATAATGCCATATAAGTGTTTTGCCAGCAGATCAAATACACATATTTATACATTTGATAAGTATATACATTATAGGCATCTATTAAATATTAGGCACTGTGCTAGGCCTTAGGAGTGCAATGAAAAATAAAATGGATAAGGTCCTTGTCTATTAGAGCTTATAGTCTATGAAGTAGAGATTAACTGGATGTGTAGGTTTGCAGTGGGAGCTGGAGTGTTCTGGGCAGAGGGGATGACCTGCATACAGGCCCTGGAGCACAAAGTTCAAGGAACTAAAGATCAGGGTGACTCTAGCAGAAGGGAAAGTAACATAATGTTTAAGAAGCCGGCACAGGATAGACTGTGTAGGACTTGTAAACCATGTTAAGATTTTGCTCTTTATACTAAAAACTACTGAAAGCCATTCATTAGCAATGTTGTAAGCGGACTTGTTCATATTTGCATTGGAAAGATCACTCTAGCTCTGGGGAATGAATTAGGGTTTGGAGAGAATAAGTGGCAGATTAAAAAATAGGCTATGAGGGATATTTTGTCAGTACAGTAGACAGGATTTGGTGAGAAATTTAACAGGGAGAGGAGGAAGGGAGGTACAGTGGTTAATTGCTGGGTTTTGGGACTTGAATGATTGCATGGATAGTGGTACCATTCACTGAGACAGGGATTGTTGGAAGACGACCATATTTGAGGGAAGAGAGGTGTTAAACAGGCAGTTGGACATATTGACTTATACCTTAGAGTAGAGATCTGAGCCAGAGATGTAAATTTCTAATTTTATATGGTAATTAAACCAAGGACATGAATGAGATTTCCCAGGAAAAGAGTACATAGTGAGAAGGAGAGAGGCCAAGAGAGGAACTCAGGAATTTAATTGTTTAGTAGAAAGTATGACTGAGAAGGAGGAGCCGGAGGAGTGGGAGGAAAACCCGGAGGAGGAGACAGTGGGAATGACCCACAGTGTTGGATGCACTGAAGATATCAAGCAAGGGGTTTAAAATACTGAAAGAATTTAGTGAAGTAGACATCTTATGTGATTTTAGTGAGAGTTATTTATATGAAATGACAGGTGGAAACTGGATAAGAGATACCTGAAAAATGAGTGAGAGAGGATAAAAGGGGAATGGTTGGAACATATAGCTCTGTGAAGGAAGAAGAGGTAGGCCAGAAGCTAGGAGGAGATGTGAGGTCCATAGTGGTTTGTGTATTCATTTTTTTTTTTGGATATGCTCAAATGTGAATGGGAAGGAACCAGTCAGGAGGGAAAGGTTGACTTCACGATACAGCAAGTTTTCTGAGGGGGAAGTGCTTTGAATCCCTACCTCTCCACTCTCCCACAGGCCTCTCAGATTACCTTAGGAAGGAGATTTCTGTTGTAACAGAAGCACCGCTACAGCTGCAGGTAATGTGATATGTTTGGTAGAAGTAGATGGGAGGCTTCTAATTTGCTTCTTTTGTATTTACCTAAAGTAGAAAATAAAGCTGTTTCCTGAGAATGAGAAAAGTTCTGTGAGTGTGTGTGGGGGTGGGGTGGCGGGGGAGGGGTAGGAGTCTTAGTAGGAGGGTTCAAGAGACTAGGGAAACATAGAGAAGTATTCCAGTTATCTATGGCTGCCTAACCAACCATCTCAAAGTTTAGCGGCATCATCATTTCATTGTGCTCATAGACTTTGTGAACCAGGAATTTGGACAAAGCACAGTGAGGACAGCTTGTCTCTATTGCATGGTAGAGGCTCTATTGCCCCTGCACCTGGCCTCCTGTTTTTCAAACTTATATCGAACTACTTGGTTCACCTTCTGGGGTGGCTGTCATTGATGATACTGTCTCTATGGCGGCAGAGATCATAAAGTCACACTGACATGCTCCTTCACAGAAATCATATCGAGCACTTAAGACTGACATGTTTGCTTTTCTTCTTTTAACCTCATTTTTAAAAAGATTTTTATTTTATTAATGTTTTATTTTTTGTTATAGGGACAGAACTATAAACATACATTTTCCATTCATTCTAGAATTGCCTTATCGCTCTCCAACCTGGTTAGAAGCCTTTCAAATCACCAGCTTAAACACCATCACTTCTGTGAAACCTTAACTGATTTCCTTATTTTGTTGGTGGTCCCAAAGCATTTGGTTTGAATTGCTAAGTACCATATCTAGAACAGTTGTTCCTAAATTTGTCAGTGCAGTATCGTCACCTGCAAATCATTTAAGAAAGGCAGATTTCAGCCTCACACCCCAAACCTACTGAGTCATTCCTTTTGGACACAGTGATCAACAATTATGTAATTGTTAATTGATTGATAGACATTTGCATAGATGCCTGTAGGCCCATTAGACTCTTTTTTTTTTTTTTTTTTTTGAGGCGGAGTCTTGCTCTGTCTCCCAGGCTGGAGCGCAGTGGCATGATCTCAGCTCACTGCAACCTCTGACTGTCAGGTTCAAGCAATTCTCCTGGCTCAGCCTCCTGAATAGCTGGGACTACAGGCATGCACTACCACGCTTGGCTAATTTTTGCTGTGTGTTTTTTTTTTTTTTTTTTTTTAGAAGAGATGATGCAGATAGGAGACAGGGAAATACTGGGTGGAAGAGGGTGGTTCTGTGGCAAAGGCCCCACCATCACACCTGAAGACCCCCAGCTCTAAATAAGGACCGGCATTCCTGTTTTTCACACCCAAAAAGTTGCCTTGTGGCTCACCACACCCTCTATCCTCCACCCATATAAATCCCGAACCCCCGGTTCCAGAAGCAGACAAGCAAGCCAGCAGACCAGCAGACGAACAGTAGAACAGCACGGCAGAGAAAGAGAGAAGAGGAGAAACATCTGAGCACGTAGAGGAGTTCGGATGGGTGGTTGGAGAGGAGTCCAGCTGCTGGGCAGCCCGACTCCAGGGGAAGATCACCTTCCTGCTCCACCCCCACCTTCGGGGTCCCCATGCATCCCGCTGAAAGTGACCTCCACCTCACATTCATCCTTCAAGCCCTTGTGTGACCTGATTTTTCTGGGATTCTGGACAAGAACTCGGGATACAGAAAGCTGTCACACTGGACTTCTGCCCTTTTGAAAAGGCCGCATTGAGCTGATTAATACTCAAGCCGTCTGTGGATGGCAAAGCTGAAAGAGCTTTGTGTTACTGGGATTGCAGGCACGCATCCCTAGACACTGCCAGAGCCCAAAGTGCTCGCCCTGGCCTCTGCACCTGCCCATCTGCATGCTCCTGCTCCTGCTAGGGGTTTGAGCAGCAGCGCAATTGAACAGGCAAGCCATAGCCCTGTCGCATGTCCTGCGAGGGGGATTAGGGAACTCGCCCATTTCAGAGGCGGGGTTTTGCCATGCTGGCCGGGCTGGTCTCGAATTGCTGACCTCAAGTGATCTGCCTGCCTCGGCCTCCCAAAGTGCTGGGATTACAGGCAAGAGCCACCCCACCCGGCCCCATTAGACTCTTAAATCCTCAAGATCAGAGGCCATGTTTGATTTCAGATCCTCTGTAGTGCTTTGCCCATGGGAGATGTTCAGAACATTGTGTGGAGTGTGTCTCTGTCTTCTCTTGGGATTAGTCATTTGTAGAGACTTTTCTATATGCTGTTCTTTTTCTCTTGGATTTCCTTCAGATGTCACCCGATTCTGTTCTCTTTTTTACTTAGCCATCTGGGGCCCAATTGCCACAAACAACAAAAACAGCAACAACAACAACAAACACAGTATGTAGGTGGGAAGTACATTCAAGTTAAATTCAAGTTACAACTGTGAATGAGGTTGTCATTTTGCTTGCGTTTGTGTGAACTCTTTTTCTAGTCAGGGGATCAAAGGTATTTCATATTTCTATTTATTTATTTATTTATTAAATAGAGATGGGGACCTCACCATGTTACCCAGGCTGGTCTCAAACTCCTAGGCTCCAGTGATCCTCTTGCCTTGGCCTCCCAAAATGTTGGGATTACAGGTGTGAGCCACTGTTCCTGGATGGGTTTTATACTTTTAAAATGTTAAAGGCAGTATTTTTGACTGTCTTCAAGGTGAGTGTGGTATATACTATGGGAATAAATGGAATTCCCAATGATCATGTTGGTATAGGTTTTCTTTCATTTTTATGGTAGGGTGGGAAAGGGGACAGAAGGGTCTTGCCATCTCGCGAAGTCAGCCTAAGCATCTAGTTCCCTGAGATTTTGCTCAATATGCTTTGTTGAAGCAGTTAAACCTGGCTATAGCAGCAGTAAGGGGTGAAAAATAGGATGGAATAAAATTTTTTTTTTTTTTAATTTTCAATTGCCATGCTGGCCGGGCTGGTCTCGAATTGCTGACCTCAAGTGATCTGCCTGCCTCGGCCTAATCACAAAACAAGTGAATTATGATCTCAGTGCAGTGATTAAAAAAGAAGTGATTTAATTTGGCAATAATGGATTCTGCTGCTAATTAAGCATTTGTGTTGTACATGGGAAGGTGCATTTGGGAAGCAGTTATTTCTCACTGCATACCTGTCTAATATAGCTGATAGTTATAGTCACAGTCCCTTTTTTCCCCCTTAGGATTTTGTTTGCAGCTCCTTTAAATGCCAAACATTTGTGCTAAAAATAGCTGTTCCATTTTCTTGTGACTCCACCCAGGTCAGTCTGCCTGCCTCCCTTGCTTCCCAGGTGGGCATATCCACATTACGGTTTTGTTAGTTCGTCTTTGTATGATTTATTTTCCCCTCCAACTACAGACGACCCACATTGCACTTCCGTGACAGGGCTGCAGTGCAGTCGCTATGCAGGGTTCCTAAATAGCATCGAGTAGAATGGATGCCAACAGCTGCATTCAGCTGCAGTGGAGGGACTTAGGGGAGTGGGCACCGGAGTAAACATTTCAAGTGGAAAAATGTCACTGCTGAGGGAATAGTCTCCTTTAATGTTTTAAAAACATTTCCAGACCTTGCTAGACAGATCAGTGTGCAGCATCGGGTGAAAGGGAAGCCGAAACAATGAGAGGTCACCAGACAAAGAAACTGGAAGAAGCTTGGAGGGAATGTATGATCCTGACTCTAAGATGCACGTTTTTATTTCACATTTCAATACTTCAGATGTTGAGATATATCTTACAACTGCTAGGTGCGTTTAATAATTTCTGCTGCTTATCCCTCCAGCACCCCATGCCACTCCATAAAATAAAACCATTATTTAAATGAAGTTGTGAAGCTCGCACTGAGTGATGTCTAGATTTGAGGAAACAGCACGTTCACCAAGGGAAACCCACTACAGTCTAGAGCTTACCTCTCAGCCATGTGAGTTAAGAATCCTCATTTGTGAGCACACAGAGGGACTTTTTGTTTTTACACCTTTATTGAGGTATAGTCGATATACAAAAACTGCACATATCTAATGTATACAACTTGTGGATCTGGGGCATGTGAATACAACTGCGATGCCATCACCACAGTCAAGGAAATAAATGTATCCATCTCGTCCGAAAGTTTCCTTGTGTCCTTTTGCTTTTGTGTGTGTGCTAGGAACACTTAGCATGAGAGCTGCCCTGTTGACAAATTGTGAAGTATACAATACCATATTGTACAGCAGATCTTCAGCACTTATTCATCTTGTATAATAATAACTTTATACTCATTGAACTCCATTTCTCCCTTTCCCTATCCCCTGTCAACCACCGCTCTATTTTCTGCTTCTATATATTTGACTTTTTTTTTTTTTTTTTAAGATGGAGTCTCAGTCTGTCACCAGGCTGGAGTGCAATGGCGCAATCTCGGCTCACTGCAACCTCCACCTCCCGGGTTCAAGTGATTCTCCTGCCTCAGCCTCCCAAGTAGCTGGGACTACAGGTGTGTATTTGACTATTTTAGGTACCCCATATAAGCGGAATCATGCAGTATTCAGAAGTACATTTTCTTTTTTGAGATGAAGTTTCGCTCTTGTTGCGCAGGCTGGAGTGCAATGGTATGATCTTGGTTCACCACAATCTCCGCCTCCTGGGTTCAAGCGATTCTCCTGGCTCAGCCTCCTGGGTAGCTGGGATTGCAGGTATGCACCACCAAGCCTGGCTAATTTTGTATTTTTAGTAGAGATGGGGTTTCTTCATGTTGGTCAGGCTGGTCTCGAACTCCCGACCTCAGGTGATCCAATTCGTCTCGGCTTCCCAAAGTGCTGGGATTACAGGTGTGAACCACCTCGCTGGGCTAATTTTGTGTTTTTAGTAGAGACGGGGTTTCTCTATGTTGGTCAGGCTGTTCTCAAACTCCTGACCTCAGGTGATCTGCCCGCCTTGGCCTCCCAAAGTGTTGGGATTACAGGCATGAGCCACCGCACCCGGCCCAGAAGTACATTTTCTAAGGAAAAGTATAGTATTTACTTGGCTTACAAAGACTTATGTATAAATTCAGACTGTTCATTGAAAAAACGTAATAGACACAGGAAAGGAATGGAGGGATGCCCCTGTCAGAATTACCAGCCAGTTCCCCTCCTGGAGATGAACTCTTACTTGGAAACCGTATTTTAATCAGAAGACAGCTTGGAAGGTCTCCAGGTAGGGTGAGGAGTCCACCTTAGATGATCCACCCGCCTTGGCATCCCTAAGTGCTGGGGATTACATCCCTCCCCCCTCCCTCCCCCCCCTTCCTTCCTTTCCTTCTCTCTCTCTCTCTCTCTTTCATTCTCTCTCTCTCTCTTGCTCGCTCTCTTTCTTTCTGAGTCTTGCTCTGTCACGAAGCTGGAGTGCAGTGGTGGATCTCGGCTCACTGCAACCTCCGCAGCAAGTTTCAAGGGATTCTCCTGCCTCAGCCTCCCAAATAGCTGGGACAGCTGGGACAGCTGGGACTAAAGGTGTGTGCCACCACATCCAGTTAATTTTTATATTTTTAGTAGAGACGGGGTTTCACCATGTAGGCCAGGATGGTCTCGACCTCCTGATCTTGTGATCTGCCCGCCTTGGCCTCCCAAAGTGCTGGGATTACAGGCCTGAGCCATTGCTCCCGGCACTCTGTTTATGGCATCCATTATGTTACATTATTGATTCTCAACCTTAGATGAACATTCAAATGACCTGTCTCTCCCTCCACCGTTTTCTAGGGTGAGAATTATGCTTGTACATTACACCAGAGGGACTATACATACATAAACTTCTTTTGAAAGATAGAGATGGGGTCTCACTATGTTACCCAGTCTGTTCTTGAACTCCTGGCCTCAAGCAATCGTCCTGGCTCAGCCTCCCAAAGTGTTGGGAGTACAGGCACGAGCAGCTGCGCCCAGGCTATATATACTCTTGTATGCCTAGTTTCTCTCACCCAATATAATGTTTGTAAGATTCATCAATGTCGTTGCATGTGGTTGTAGATTGTCAAATCCCAATGCTGTGTAGAAATCCATTGTATAACAATATTACATTTTACTTATCCATTCTAAATAGGATAATAAAAATTCGGGTGATTTCCAGTTTTTGGTTGTTTTGAATGCTGTTATGAACATTCTGGTACATACCTTTTGGAAAACATATATGTATACATTTCTATTATATACCTAGGAGTCACATTGATGGGTTATAAGATATGCCTATAAGCTGGGCGCGCAGGCTCACGCCTGTAATCCCAGCACTTTGGGAGGCCGAGGCGGGTGGATCAGGAGGTCAGGAGATCGAGACCATCCTGGCTAACACGGTGAAACCCTGTCTCTACTAAAAATATAAAACAATGCCGGGCCTAGTGGCGGGTGCCTGTAGTCCCAGCTACTCAGGAGGCTGAGGCAGGAGAATGGCGTGAACCCGGGAGGCGGAGCTTGCAGTGAGCCGAGATCACCCCACTGCACTCCAGCCTGGGTGAGAGAGAGACTCCGTCTCAAAAAAAAAAAAAAAAAAAAAAAGATCCGCTTATATTATTAAGCCAGGTGTAGTGGTTCATGCCTGTAATCCCAGCACTTTGGGAGCCTGAGGCGGGCAGATTGCTTTGAGACCAGCCTGGGCGACACAGTGAAACTGGTCTCTACAAAAAATGCAAAAATTAGCCTGGTGTGGTGGCACATGCCTGTGATTCCAGCCACTCAGGAGGCTGAGGTGGGAAAATTGCTGGAGCCTGGAAAGTTGAGGCTGCAGTGAGCTGTGATCCCACCACTGCACCCCGGCCTGGGTGACAGAGCGAGACCCTGTCTCAAAAAAAAAAAAAAAAAAAAAAACATGCTATGCCTATATTCAGGCTAAGTGTATATAGAATATTTTCTTTAAATTAACATCAAACCACATGACGAACCTGCTAAAACCCTCACTGGCTTTCTTCTATAGTCTGAGTAAACCGTGTTCCATACTACAAGGCCCGCAGGACCAGCTTCTATTTAATTCTCTGGCTTCATCCCATGTCACTCTTTTGACTCAGCCATGTTTGCTCCTGTTCAGTTGTCTTCCTGCACGTGGGTGTCCTGCTTTTTCCTTTGTTTGCAATATACTTATTGCCAGTCCTTCTCCCCAGGCAAACCCATACTGCTCAGCTCCTAACAGGAAGCTTCTATTCATCTTTCAGATGTCACTTTCATGGAGCTTTCTCTGATCATGGTTATCTAAGTATCTCCATTTTATTTTCTCTAATTCTATCAAATTTCTTTGTAGCACTTATGACAAATTTGACAGTATATACTAATTTTTTGTTCCTGGTTATATATTATTTTTTTTTCTTTTTGAGACAGAGTTTCACTCTTGTTGCCCAGGCTGGAGTGCAATGGCAGGATCTCTGCTCACTGCAACCTCTGCCTCCTGGGTTCAAGTGATTCTCCTGCCTCAGCCTCCCAAGTAGCTGGGATTACATTCAGCCTCCCAAGTAGTTGGGATTACAGGCATGGACCACCACACCCAGCTAATTTTGTATTTTTAGTAGAGACGGGGTTTCACCATGTTGGTCAGGCTGGTCTTGAACTCCTGACCTCAGGTGATCCACCTGCCTCGGCCTTCCAAAGTGCTAGGATTACAGGCATGAGTCACCATGCCCGGCCTGTTTCTGGTTATATACTATTAATAATTTTTGTTTCTTGTTTTTCTGTGTCTTATTCTAGCCTTGCAATACTTTAAAAAACAGCTGCATGAATATTCCACTCCCAGACATCTTGATGTAATTATTTTGGAGGAGATCCTAGCCTTGGTATTTTTTAAAAGCCTCTCAAGCTCATGACTGTGTTATAGCATTTGTAATATGTTATTAATAGTACATGCCCATCATCATAAATAAACATTGGAGACCACTGGACCAGTCCACATGACACCTTATTTTACATACTAGGGAACTAGGTTGCTTAATAGAGAATCTGAACTATGTTCACTGTTACACAACTGGTTACTGCTATGACTGGGACAGCTTCACTTTCTAATTCCATTGCTCTTCCAGTGCAAGGCAAACTCTGGGGTTGCATATTCTAATTATTTATGCATGTCTGTCTCCCTCACTGAATTGTAAGTTCGTGAGCAATTGGGGCTGTGTTTATTTTATCTTTTTATTCTTCATAGCACCTGGAGTATTAAATATCAATAACAACAGGGATTTTCTTCCTCTATGGTTGGACATATTATTCACCAGTGTCAGAAAATAGAGTCTCCTCAATCAGGAAGAGTTTCTGGTTATTTCAAGAATTGTAGATTACTATGTACTTACAAGGCATCACTTTACCCACAGTATCTGACTCAAATGCAAATGAAAAAATTCACTGTACAGTAAATTCATTTCTGGTGATTTGTGTTTTATAAAAAAAGGGAAAAATAATAAATTCAAACATCCAGAACTCTGTCATAAATTAATAAGGTAGTTCTGGCTCTAGGAATTTTTAGGCACTTTCCAAAGTAAGTGAAAATATAATTATCAATAAAATCCAAGAAATTTGTGGCTGGAACATAGGAGAAGCTACCTACTGTTATTGGGAGGTTGTGTTTCTAGCAAGTAGAGTGTCTGGCAAATTTTCATCTGTCAAGATTAAGATCTATTAGGAAATAGAGAATACGGTAGAAACAAGTATAATAACATTAAAACAATAGGTTTTAAAAATTCACAATAAATAAAAATTCAAGAAAGAACCCATTTTATTAATACCGCAGTCTGCCCCAGAATCATCCTCTTTAATTGATCAAGAAACATTGCTATTGGCGTGATGATCTGCTGAGGCTGTAGGTTTTGTTTCATACGAAATGCGCTTCCTTTACAGTGTTCGGGGTCAGTCTCTGCTGGCTTAAAATGTAATGACTTGTGCTCTTGCATTCTTGTTTTGTTCTTGCAAGTCTTTGCAAAATGCTAAACTCACAAATGATTGTGGTGCTCAAGGGCATGTTTTCTAGGGTATGTCAAGAGAGTTAAATGTAATCAGGTCTTTCTGCACTGCTTCTCAGACCTGCCCCCTGTTCCACAGAAGCAGGAAACAGTGTATACTGAGGAGGAGCTTTAAAAATGTAGAATGATGATATGGTTTGGCTGTGTCTTCACCCAAATTTCACCTTGAATTGTAACCATCTCCACATGCGAAGGGCAGGGCCAGGTGAAGGTAATTGAATCAGGGAGGCGGTTTCCCCCATACTGTTCTTGTGGTGGTGATTAAGTCTCACGAGAGCCGATGGCTTTATAAATGGGAGTTCAACTGCGCAAGCTCTCGCGCCTGCAGCCGCGTGAGACACAACTTTGCACCTCTTTCGCTTTCCGCCATGATTGTGAGTCCTCCCCCACCATGTGGAACTGTGAGTCTGTTAAACCTCTTTCCTTTACCCTTTACAAATTACCCAGTCTTGAGTATGTTTTTATTAGCAGTGTGAGAACAGACTAATGCAAGTGACAACGTAAAACCAATGACCTCAAAATCATTGCTAGAAAGGGATTTACAATATTTACAGGTCTCTCTACTCTTCAGGTCTTCGAGGGTAGTGTTTTTTCATCTTTATATTCTTAGCACTTCTCAAAGCATTGAGTTACTAATCAATGCTTATTCTGTAGCTGAATGAATCATGAATGTGACATTTGGGGGTTATTATTTAGTAATAGCCCCTTACTTGTCTATTACCCCTTTTCAAGTAACCTTTTTTTTTTTTTTTTTTTCTGTAATTTTTACAATCTTCTTAGGGATAAAATCAGAAAGTAAATTTATTTTAGTTTCCCATAGTTAGTTGGAATTTACGCACTGGAAGTAATTTACCCAGTGAATGAAATTTAGAACAAGTCTCATGACTTCTCTGCTTACATGGAGGTAATAAAAGTTTCTGTGGTCAGTAATTAAAATGCTCAGTGCCACAAATAGTCAAAACTCCAACTCTGCTTTACATTGAACAAGTTCTTCCTGCTAGGGAGAGGGGATGTGGTCAGAAGAGAGGGAAAGAAGGTCTAGATTGTGATCTAATGTTGGTTTCCTCTGGCTTTGGCCCACGTTAAAGCTCATTTCTTTTTCTCATGTTCTCTTTTTGGGACCTTCAGAGGCCCTCCCCAACTGCATCCCTTGGGAATCTCACCAGCAATTCCAGTGACCCAGACTAATGGCTCTTTGTGGCAGCCAGTCACTTCCTGGTAAATATTTTCATTTTCTTTGCTCAGTGTCTTCTTGGAGCGCGTGCCATGCGATGCTGCCTCTCCTTCACTCGAGCAATTTCTGTATTTTGCAGGTCACATATTGAACCACCCAGTATTTTAAATGACACCAATCACCTCTCTACCTGAGGTGAAAGTGGGCATTGTTAGGGTAAGCAGCCAGCCTGCCTGGGATTGTTCTGTTTTTTATTTTAGCTTAATTTTTTTATTTTTACACCCCTCTTAGCTCATACCTAATGCCTGGGATTTTTCTGGTTACAGCACTAAAATCCCTGCTTCCCTGGAAACTTCTCCCTGGGATGCAAAAAATCCTTCCCCCTCACCGCCCCCAGCAGATATGGAAAGTTGAGAGAAAAGCATACAACTTCAATGGCAGCCGCCAAATAGGATGAAAAACAACATTGCTTTCAGTGTCAAGTAGATGTGGTATAAGTTATCCATCCTCCATAGCCGCTGTCATAAGGCACCACTGGATAGTACTTAGGATGAGCAGTGCTTCAACAGGGTCACCGTGACACAGCCATGCTAGACAAAACAACATGAAACAAAATCACGCACACATAATTATATCATATAAATAGTTCTACACAGGTGTATTACTCTAAATAAAATTATGAAATTTACATTTCATATTTATGGTATTTTTGAAATTATGTATTATTTACTTCCCTGTTACATAAATGCTATTGATAGAAAACCATAATAGGACTAATTCATAGTGGCAATTAGTAGACATTAATTGTAGGACTAATTAATGTATGAGAATATCATAATAATTTTATGTTTCTCTGTCTTTGGATACAGCAAAATGTGTGTGTATACATGTATATGTATATATATGTATATATATTTACTCCCTCTGTTGAAAATAGCAATATAAATGTGTGCATATACATATATATAGTATATATATGTATATATTTACTGTATCTCCTATGTTGAAAACAGCAATATATTTAAACTATATATTAAATCTTTTTTTGGATAAATTACTGCTTACGAACATCTCTCTCTCTCTCTCTCTCAAAACAAAACTCTTCTCTAACCTCCCACCTCCCACCCTGATTTGAGTGAGTCCTAAAACAGATGGTGAAAATTAGATAATCCTGCATGAGGTCTTGCTCTCTGCCTGGAATGTGCCACCTTGGAACCTCACGCTCAGTTTTCTGCATTTAGCAAATACCTTTTGATTTATTTTTCCAAATTTCTGGTGAGCTCTTTTTTACTCCTTGCTGCCCTGTGGGTAGTCCCTTCTCTGGAAACCAACTTGGTGATGATTTATGAATTCTCTGTCCTTTTTTTTTTTTTCAGTCTTGCTCTGTCTCCCAGGCTGGAGTGCAGTGGTGTGATCTTGGCTCACTGAAAGCTCCGCCTCCTGGGTTCACGCTATTCTCCTGCCTCAGCCTCCTGAGTAGCTGGGACCGCAGGTGCCCACCGCCACACCCAGCTAATTTTTTTTGTATTTTTAGTAGAGATGGGGTTTCACTGTGCTAGCCAGGATGGTCTTGATTTCCTGACCTCGTGATTTGCCTGCCTTAGCCTCTCAAAGTGCTGGGATTACAGGTGTGAGCCACCACGCCCAGCTGAATTCTCTATTCTTGTATGATCAGGAACAAATATACTTGCACCTCGCCTTGGGGCACAGGGTTCATCAGGGTTGTGGATGCTTCTTTTCAGCAGAGAAATGCTCAGGAGCTTGTGCTTCAAATGATAAAACAAAACAAAAAACAGCACAATAAACCAGTTCCAGGATATGTTCGTTTACTTCAACAGATGTAGCGAAGTTTTAATTGTTCACTATGACTGGTAGTTGAAAAACTGCCCAATTCCTTGTCCATTTTAATGTATAAACTTCCTCATGGTTTTAAAATATTTAATATTTAGAAGAAAACACAGTGGATTCATTAGTAGAGGCTTTAAAATTAGTTAACTATTTGTAGACTGCATTCCCTTGGGGATGTCTTGCCTCTCTTTTTAAGTGAGGTTGAACACTTTATTAGCTTTCTATTTTTGTTTAACAAATTACCACAATTTTAGTGGTTTTAACAGCACACACACATTTGTTATCTCAGTTTCTGTGAATCACAAGTCTAGGCACAAGTTAACTGAGACCTCTGTAGAGTCTCACCAGACTGAGCGGAGATGCCTGTTGGGCTGTGTTCTCATCTGGAGGTTAGACTGAAAAAGATCTTCCAAGTTTATTCAGGTTGGCATTAGGATTCAGTTCCTTGAAGTTGTAGGACTGAGGCCACCATTTTCTTGCTGGCTGTCAGCTGGGGTCCCTCTCAACTCATTGAAGGTGCTGCCATTCCTTGTCATATGGTACACACATGGCAGCCTACTTGCAGTAGGAGACTCTCACTTCAGTCTGATAAAACAGAATAATGCATGACATAATATGGTCAATGGAGTTGATTGCATTATCCTACTCCATCATCTTTACCTTATATTTTAATTGAATAAGAGACTGTCTATTCCATCAAATTCACAGTCCTTACTCACACCCCGGGGGAGGGAATTAAGGTTTAATAGACAAGAAGGCAGCTATCTGGGGAATTCTTAGAAGTCAATGTATCACAAAGTTTTTTTTATGTTTAAAAGCCATTTGTATTTTCTTTCTGTAAACTTTTTTTTTTGAGACAGGGTTTCTCTCTGTCACCAGGTTGGATAAACCATCTTTCGATATTCTTTGACTGCTTTTTTCACATATTCCAAAAAATAGCAACATTGCATAAATGAATACAGGATGAGTGAAGTAAAAGGGCAAATCCATTGGGCAAGCTTTTCCCCAAACAGAAAGTCAAGGTGGGTGGTAAAAAATTTACTTCCCTGAGAACCTGCTTTGGAGGAGAACTGTTATATGAAAACTGAGTTAATCCTCTCTCTTTGAAGCCTTCCTGAGGATTGGTGCTTTGACTCCCAGTTCCTGCTTCTCCCAATCAAGATCTTTTTTTTTAAACTTTAAGTTCTGGGATACATGTGCAGAACATGCAGGTTTGTTACATAGGTATACATGTGCCATGGTGGTTTGCTGCACCCATCAGCCCATCATCTGCATTAGGTATTTTTCCTAATGCTATCCCTCCCCTTAACCCCCATCCCCCAACAGGCATCACAGGCATAGGTGTGTGATGTTCCCCTCCCTGTGTCCGTATGTTCTCATTGTTGAACCAATCAAGATCTTAATGGGAGGAGGGTTAAGCAGATCTGTTTCTGCTTTTTTATTTTTTTCTTTTTTTTTTCTGAAGTGGAGTCTTGCTCTGTCACACAGTCTGGAGTGCAGTGGCACGAACTCAGCTCACTGCAACCTCCGCCTCCTGGGTTCAAGCAATTCTCCTGTTTCAACCTTCTGGGTAGCTGGGATTACCGGCGCTCACCACCGCACCCAGCTAATTTTTTTGTACTTTTAGTAGAGGCAGGGTTTCACCATGTTGGCCAGGCTAGTCTGGAATTCTTATCTCAGGTGATCTGCCCACCTTGGCCTCCCAAAGTGCTGGGATTACAGGCATGAGCCACCTCACCCGACCAAGCAGATCCATTTCAACACCAAGGAACTTAACATCAAAATCTTATTGCTCATCTGAAACAAACCTTACGTCTTAATTCTTACAGGACTGAGTTCTGTGACATTTGGTTATGTTAGGCCCACCTTGATAATCCAAGACAGTTTTCTTATTTTTAGGTCAGCTGGGTAGCAACCTTAATTCTATCTGTTCCCTGAATTCTCCTTTGCCATGTGATACAAGTTCCTGGGATTAAGATGTATCTATCTTTTGTGGGAAACTTTATTCTGCCTACCACAGGGTGCTATAATTAGCTTCGTCTGGCCACCACTATGATTGGTGGGAGTAGGGATATGATGGCAGCCCCACCAGCATTCCTATCATTTAATAAGATGAATAGTTGCCTAAAATAAGTCAAATATCGTTCTGGACAGAGAAAATATTTTTCTCCCATAGCCCCATCTGCATGCAAATTCTTACTAATTATTCTTGGATAAATATAAAATTTTGTTTATTATTGTATTCAAGTAGTGACTGGTGACACATATGTTACCATACCTTATTACATTGCATTTTCAAAATTCAGTAACATATATTTAGTACACTGTTAATTTTGATAGCAGCTGTCTTTGCTGGTTATGTTTCTCAGATGGTCAACAGATCATGAATGATTTGATAAATGAGTTATGTTGCCATGGCCTACTTCTGGATTTTGCCAATCAAAGAGTTTGGACATAATTTCTTTATGAAGTTCTGTGTATCTCATGCTTCTTATTCTAACTTTCAACTTTAAGACATTTTAAAATGATGCTTTCAAATGAGAGTGTTGATAATGCTTTCTGTTCTCACAGTGTGTATTAGTTTGTTAGGGTGATACGGTAAGGGTTCCCCAGAGAAACAGAATGCATGTATTGTAAGGAATAGGCTCATGTGATTGTGGGGACTGACAAGCCTCGAGATCTGCAGGGTGAGTTGGGTAACACAGTTTGGATATTTGTCCCCTCCAAGCTCATATTGAAATGTGATCCCCAGTGTTGGAGGGGGGGCCTGAAGGAAGTTGTTTGGGTCATGGGGGCGGGTCTTCCCCACAGTAATGAGTGAGTTCTTGCATTGTTAGTTCATGTGAGAGCTGATTGTTGAGAAGTGTGTGGCATCTCTCTTGCTCCCTCTTCTTGCTATGTGACACGTTGTTCCCTCTTCTTGCTATGTGACACGTCTATACCTTCTGCCATGAGTTAAAGCTTCCTGAGGCCTCACCAGAAGCCAAGCAGATGCTAGTGGCACACTTGAACAACCTGCGGAAACGTGAGCCAAATCAACCTATTTTCTTTATAAAATACTCATTCTCAGGTATTTCTTTGTGGCAACACAAAACAGACTAACATGGTAGGCAAGCTGGAGATCCAGGAAGAGTCAATGGTCAGTTCAAGTTTGAAGGCAGGAAATAGCCAATGCCCTAGGTGGAAGGCAGCCAGGGAGAAAGAGTTCTCTCTCACTCGCTGGAGAGTCAACCTTTTGTTCTATTTAGGCCTTTCACTGATCTCATGAGGCTCACCCACATTAAGGAGGCCAATCTGCTTTATTCAGTCTAGGGATTTAAATGTTAATCTCATCTAAAAACATCCTCACAGAAACACCCAGAATAATATTTGACCAAATAGGGCCACAGTTGGGCACTCTGTGGCCCAGTCAAATTGACACATAAAATTAACCATCACAGGCTGCCATAACAAAGTACCAGAGACTGTTGTTTAAATGACTTAAACAACATAACTATATTTTCTCACAATTCTGGAGGCTAGAATTCCAAGATCAAGGTGTTGGTAGACTTGGTTTTTTTTCTGAGGCCTCTCTCATTGGCTTGTAGATGGCCATCTTCTCCCTTTGCCTTTACATCGTCTTCACTCTGTGTGTGCTTGTATTCCAATTGTCTCGTCTTATAAGGGCACCAGTCATATTGGATTAGGGTCTACCCATGTGAACTCATTAATTACCTCCTTAAACACCCCATCCTCATATACAGTCACATTCTGAGGTACTGGGACTTAGGATTTTGCTATATGAATGGTGAAGGAGTGAGGAGATGCAATTCATCCCATAACATAGGAGAAGTGCTATATTTGTTTGTTGTTGTTTTTTTTTTTTTTTGAGATGGAGTCTCACTTTGTTACCCAGGCTGGAGTGTGAGGGCGCGATCTTGGCTCACTGCAACCTCTGCCTCCCAGGTTCAAGCAATTCTCCTGCCTCAGCCTCACGAGTAGCTGGGTTTACAGGCACCTGCCACCATGCTCTGCTAATTTTTGTACTTTTAGTAGAGACAGGGTTTCACCACGTTGGCCAGGCTGGTCTCGAACTCCTGACCTCAAGTGATCCGCCCATCTCAGCCTCCTAAAGTGCTGGGATTACAGGCATGAGCCACCGCACCCGGCCAGAGTGCCATATTTGTTAATAAAGGTGTGTAAGATCTGAAAGTAGAAACAGTGAGAATTTAGGATGTATATTGTACTGGGAAGGCACAGGAATGGAAGTAGACAGGCAAATGTACAGCTTGACTGGTCAAACACAGTATCATATAGAATCTATAATAAATATTAGTCCAGGGGCCCAGCTATCATTGTCAAGTCCAAAAGAGAATGCAGGCACTTCCTAGGGAACATAATGTCCTTCAAGAATATAGAACTAAGGACAATAAGACTACTATGAAAAAATTAAATACAGAACTATTTAAGAATCATCAGAATAAATATACATAAAATAATCTTAAAGATACAGATAGTCCAGATCAAGTCTTCACAAAAATTATTGTCATATTTCTTTTCTTTCCCCTACAAAATACTATGTTAATTAATGAAGTGGGAGAAATTGGTCATCCATGGAAACATAAAAAATAAAACAAAAACAAATCAGCCTGTTTTAGGGGCAACTGTTGGCAGTGACCACATAGGTGTGCTCTGGGTAGAGAACATCTTGACCCAATAATTTGATTTGTCAGTTCTTTTGGTAGATTATTATCTACCAAGGTATATTTACCTTTTGTTGAGAGGATTGGGTCATGTTTTGAGAGCCTGATAGTTTAACATTTAGATCTGTTAACTAACTCACATGTAAACCAGCGAGACTTGAGAACCTGAGGAGTTTGGCTATAGGAACAAAATATGTTGGCTAGATAATAAGTACTAAACCCCTAACTGAATATCTTTCTTGCTGAAAGTTTATAAATTAACATGCTGGCTTACACATGAGGATTTTGAGAGTTTTGTTACTCTCAGGTGGTATCTTTGAACTTGGTCAATCACGAGACTTGGGAAAATCAAACTTGTAGGTCTTTGTAAGAGTGAACTCTCTATTTTTGTTAACATACTGTAAGTACTGTTGCTCTTTGTGGCTTTGTGTCAGAAGCCTGAGGATATTTTTGGCATTACTCCAACCTCATCATACCATTTGTAGTTGAATTTCTACAATAATAATGGGGTATCCTAAGGTTAGTATAGACTATTACAACTGGGAGCCATCAGCAGGTCAGGGCTCAGACATGGACCTGTGTGTGTATGTGTGTTTAGGATGCAAGAGAAGAGAATTTGGATGAGAATGTGAGGTGAGCCCACAGGCAGGAGGGAACAAAGAAAGGCAGTACTAGCTAATTTTTATATGCTATTTACTATGTGCCAGGTCTTTTCCTAAGCTCTTTTACATTTATTGTAAATTATTTTTATAAAACTGCGTGGGGTAAGTACAACTGACTTCCTTATTTTAAATATAAAAATGAGACACTTAGAGGTTAAGTAAACTACCCAAGGTAGAGTAGGATTTGAACTCAAGATGTCTGGTTCTACAGTCTGTGCTTTTGACCATCAAACAACCATCATCATAGGACCGTGTAAGAATTCCAGTGACTAGGAAAAGATCTCAGAGCTAGCATCTGGAATTACTTATCCCTGAGTGCTAGAGGCTGTGACTTTATCCCTCCTCCCTTGGGAAACTGTAGGTAACATCTTTAGCATTTATTGAGTGACACTCTATGCTAGATGTTAAGCTAGGCATTTTATACTATCTCCTAATAATTTAGGGTTCTAGAAGGTTCATAATGGAACCAAATGCCAGATGATGATGATGATGATAATAAAAAGATTATGATACTCTATAGCAACAACGATGATAATGAAAATAGCAGCTAATATTTGTTAAGGGCCTTCATTGTGCCAGGCATTGTGCTAAGCACCTTTTATACACTATCTCATTTATAACTTCTCCAGAGCCTGAGGTGAGGACTATTATTTGGTAGAATTGTTACATTTTCCAGTTTTCATTTCAGACACAGAGAAGATGAATAATTAGCTCATGAATGGCCCCGGTTAAGGCCAGAAGAGAACTGTAAGGAGGGAGAATCAGAGTGGTTTTGAAAGTTGTAGAGATTAAATGTATAAATATTTAGGCAAGTGGTTTAAATTATAAACACCTATACGAATGAAAGATTACTTGTACTGTCCCTCCTGATTTTGCTGTATACTGAAAGCACTCAGAGACCAGCCAGCAGGGAACACAGTCTGACCCATCCCACTGGAGGATGCTGGCAGCAAAAGCCTCCACCGTCTGGCTTGGCAGTGCCAGGCTCTTACCTTGCCCAGATGCCTGTGAGGATACGATGGTGGGAGGGAAGGCAGAACCTCCAAATTCATAATTTCCAAATCCTCAAGGGAGACCAAAATATTATGCTGTTGCTTTCTGGAGTTTTCTCAATTTGAATTAAAGTTTCCAGATAAGTCCCATCCATTGGCCAAATTAGTTTTTGGCCAACCCAATCTTACTGTCTTCCATGGGTCTTGCTTGGTGCTGCCTCTTCTGGAAGTGAGAATGGGGATTCACCTCTACCATGCCAGTTTCCCAGGGGATAAAAAGGAAACTTCCACAAATATTTCACTTCAGTAGATGAAGAAGATTCTATAAAGAGATCGTTCAACTAGGGAAACCCCTTTCTGATCATGTCAGTTTCCTTTTCAAAACATCTCTGTAATTCTTTAGTGCTTGCAGAATCAATCCCCAAATCCATGAGCCATCATTCAAGGCCCATTAAAACCACACTAACCATCCTTGTCCAGTCACTTCTGTCTCCTAAAGGTGCATGTGCAAGTGGGAAGTGATGGTGAAATTAACGTCCTGGTGGTGAACCTCTGACTAATGGGAAACCAGACACCCTTTCCTATCCTACCAAGATGCATTTTATGTAACGTCTCAGAGGTGCAGTTCCACAGATCCAGCAATGAGTTACACTTAGCTGTGGCCAGATTAAAAATGCATTCTTGTACTAGTTCTCCCTCCTTCCTTGCTTACCTTCTCTTGTCATTTACTTCTGCTCCCTAATAAAGTAATAAATTGTGTGAAAGGTCTCTTCTGCCTTAGGTTTTGCTTTTTGGAGAAGACAGTAAAAGCAGTTAAGAACACAGTTTTTGGAGATCCTTGTTTTCACTTATCAAAAATATTATCATTAATATAATAATATTTGTTTAAGAGCATAGAAGATTACTGAATAAGAGAAGGGCTCAGACTGCACATTGTGTGGTTTTGAATTCTGGCTTTATCACTTAAAGACTGTGCAGCCAGGCTGTACGTGGTGACTCACGCCTGTAATCCCAGCACTTTGGGAGACTGAGACTGGCAGATCACGAGGTCAAGAGATTGAGACCATCCTGGCCAACATGGTAAAACACTGTCTCTACTAAAAATACAAAAATTAGCTGGGCATGGTGGTGTGCACTTGTAGTCCCAGCTACTCAGGAGGCTGAGGCAGGAGAATCACTTGAACCCAGGAGGTGGAGGTTGCAGTGAACTGAGATCACGCCACTGTACTGTAGCCTGGGAGATAGAGCAAGACTCTGTCTCAAAAAAAAAAAAAAAAAAAAAGAGGAAAAGAAAAAAGACTGTGCAACTTGGCTGTTGTAGATATTATGGAACAACTTGTTCAAACCTCATTTCACTCTCCTTTTAGATGGATATTGAAAGGTTAAAATCTATATTCTCCACGCTCTAATGCAGCTAGCATTCTGGATGTGGGTTCATGCACTTGTGTGATATTTGAAAGGCAGAACTGAATCAGAGACCATTCTCCTCTTCCTTCTTGGCTTCTCTTACTGGTGAGCAAGGTTGTGACAATTCCCACAGTCACCCTGCATTATCCTGGGTGTTGACAGACAGTTGCAATGATAGAATGATCTAAATGTTTCCTCTCCTGATCCTTGGCCAGAATAAAATGAACAAGAAAATGCACTCAATTGGCAACAGACCATCAGTTAAATCATTAGTGAATCTGAAAGTGGAACTTTCAGAATAGTAGCTTTCAAGGAACACCAGCTGAATTGGCCCGAAGATTGGAGTAATTGCAAAAGTAGATACGAGCAGCAACTTACCTCTTTTGAAGTAATGTTTGTCCTGACTGGGAGACTTACTTGGAGTTTAATCATTACCTGCCCTTACATATGATGATGGATAAAACACTCGGACTCTGAGGGTTCGGTTCCCCATCTATCATGTGTCAATGATGAGCCCAGCCCTGTGTGAGGTCATGGGTGTGGAAGTGCCTGTAGAGGTGTCTGCCTGTGTCTTTGGCTGTGTGTAGGTCTGTACATCTGTGTGAGTGCATGTGTGTGTGGAAATGCATCTGTGTAGGTCTATGTGACTTTATCTGAATCTGTTTCATGTTTCTAGTTTGTATGTCTTTGAGTTTTTATGGGCATGTCACTGTGTTCATAGGGGGTGTGTGTGTGTGCACATGTGCTAGTTTGTATATACATATCTATTTTGTGAAGGTGTGTTATGTGCGTGATGATGGATGGATGTCTCTCCATGTAACTGAAAACATGTATGTACATGGGTCAGTTTTTGCCTGTGCTTCTCTATTTGTGTGATTTCCGTAACACTCTGGTGTATAGGCTCAGAACCTCCTATAGAAATGTACAGAGCACCCTCTAGTGTTCAACAGGAGACAGTGCCCTGCCTGCAACCCACAGCAGGGCCTAAATTGCCTTCCGTAAAGCAATGGTCCCCACATGTCCATGGCCGGCTTTCCAGGACTGTCCTTGAGAGGCAGAGGTGGACGGTCTGGAGTGGGGTGCCCCTGAGACAAAGAACTCCACACAGAATGTGACTCACAGGAAGGTGCTTGATGATGTGAGGTGAAAAGCAGCATCTGCTGCCTGTGGGGACAGGATCACCAGGGAGCGGGTAGGACATAGGGGTAAGAGTTTATTAGGCTTCATTTCCATTTAGTGAGTCCGTAGGAAGGCGGTTGGTACATAATCAGACTGCAGTGGCAAGGAAACTTACCTCTGTTCTGTACACTTGAGAAGCTGATCCCAGAATACACTATATTCCTACGTGGCTCTGTATAATGTTGGGGCTGACAGCATCTGAAGTACGTAGGTGCTGCCTATGGAATGTTCATTCTGTGCCAGGCACTGGGCTAAATTCTTTATGTACTATCTCATTTGATTCTATTAACAACTACACAAAGCGAATACTATTAATATGTCCGTTTAAAAGATGAAAAAACTGAGGTCTAGCAAAACTAAATAATTCGTCCAAGGGCACACAGTTTTGAGATGTAATAAAACTAGATTTTGAATCCAAATCATCGAAAATAAAAACACTGCTCTTAATCTATTACAGGGCATTCCATGGTCTAAACCACCATTTTGTAAAAGACAACATGAAAACCAGAAGCAGGGCACTGGCTGCCAATTTGATATAACTGGAAGGAAAATGCTGATGACTTAAAGTATGTGAAATTTTGGCAAGGGTGCCAAGACCATTCAACAAAAAGGACAATGTTTTCAATAAATGGTGTTGGCAAAATATCCATATACAAAAAAATAAAGTCAGACCCTTACTTTATACCGTACACAAAATTAACTCAAAATGAATCAAAGACCTAAACATAATAGTTAAAATTACAAAACTCTCAGAAGAAAACACACGGAACAAGTTTCATGACATTGGATTTGGCAATGACTTTGTGAATATGATACTAAAAACACAGATATCAAAAGAAAAAATAGATAAATTAGACTTGATGAAAATTAGAAACCTAGGAATCAGTGGACACTCAACAGAATAAAAAGATAACACATGAAACTGGGGAAAATATTTACAAATCTACATTTGATGAAGAGTTAATATCCAGAATATATGAAGAACTTTTATAACTCAGCAACATAGAACCAATTTAATTAAAAAATGAAGACAGGACACAAATGTCCATTCTCATAACTTCTTCTCAACTGGAAATCATGGCCAGAGCAGTTAGGCAAGGGAAATAATCAGAAGGCATCCAAATTGAAAAGGAAGAAGTCAAATTGTCCCTGTTTGCAGATGACATGACTTTATATATAGAAAACTCTAAAAACTCCACCAATAAAACTCTCAGAACTGATAAACAAATTAAAAAAAGTTGTAGGATACAAAATCAACATACAAAAATCAGTAGCATTTCTAGGCTGGGCATGATGGCTCATGACTGTAACTGCAGCACTTTGGGAGGCTGAAGTGGGTGGATCACATGAGGTCAGGGGTTTGAGGCCAGCCTGGCCAACATGGCGAAACCCCATCTCTACTGAAAATACAAAAATTAGCCCGGCATGGTGGTACTTGTCTGTAATCCCAGCTACTCAGGAGGCTGAAGCACAAGAATCACTTGAACCCAGGATTTGGAGGCTGAAGTGAGCTGAGATTGCATCAGTACTCTCCAGCCTGGGTGACAGAGCAAGACTTTGTTTCAAAAAAAAAAAAAAAAAAAAAGTGCTGGGAAAATTGGATATTTACATGCAGAAGAATGAAACTGAACTGCTATCTTTCACCATATATAAAAATCAACTGAAAATGAATTAAAGACTTTAGTATAAGCCCTGAAACTATAAAGCTACTAGAAGAAAACAGGGAAAAGACTTCATCAGTCTGGGCAATATGGCAAACCTCATCTCTACAAAAAATACAAAAATTAGCCAGGTGTGTGGTGGTTGATGCCTGTTGTCCTAGCTACTTATGGAGTTGAGGTGGGAAAATCTCTCAAGTCCAGAAGGCAGAGGTTGCCGTGAGCCAAGATCGCAGCATTGCACTGCAGCCTGGGTGACAAAGGGAGACCCTGTCTCAAAAAAACAAAAGCAAAATAAAACAAAAACACTTCATGACATGAGATTGGGCAAGAATTTTTTGGATAGGACAACAAATGCAAAAATAAAGACATGAGATTACATCAAATTACAAAGCTTCTGCATGGTGAAGGAAAGAGTGAAAAGACAACCTGTAGAATGGGAGAGAATATTTGCAAACTATGCATCTGACATTGGGTTAAAAGCTAGAATATATAAGGAACTCAAGCAACTCAACAGCAAAAAACAAATAATTCGACTACAAAATGGGCAAAAGACCTGAACAGACATTTTTCGAAAGAAGACATACAAATGGCCAACAGGTATATTAAAAAATGCTCAATATCACTAATCATCAGGAAAATGCAAATCAAAATCAAAATGGTCTATCACCTCATGCCAATTAGAATGGCTATTATAAAAAAGTATAACAAGCATTGGCAAGGATGTGGAGAAACGGAAACCCTTACACAGTGTTGGTGGGAATGTAAATTATACAGCCACTGTGGAAAACAATATGGAGGTTCCTCAAAAAATTAAACATAGAACTATCATACGATCCAGCAATTCCATTACTGGGTATATATCCAAAGAAAATGAAATCAGTATGTCAAAGAGATATCTGTACTCCCATGTTGATTCAGCATTATTCACAGTAGCCAAGATATGGGCTTAACTTAGGTGTCCAAAAATGGATGAATGGATAAAATAAACCGATAAAATAAATGTACAGTTATGCACTGTGTTACAGCATTTCAGTTAATGACTGATCAGGTATGTGATGGTGGTCCAAAAAGATTGTAAGGTAGCTGAAAAATTCCTATCACCTAGTGACATTGTAGCTGTCATAACAATGTAGCACAATTACTTTTAAAAAATGTAGCCTAAGTCTACAGTGTTTATAATAAAGTTTACAGTAATATACTGTAGTCATGTCCTAGATCTTCACATTCACTCACCACTCACTCACTCACTCACTCACCCGGAGGAACTTTCAGTCTTACACATGCCATTCATGGTACTTGACTATACAGGTAACTGTTTAAAAAATCTTTTGTTTTTCAAGATGGGGTCTTGCTTTGTTGCCCAGGCTGGAGTGTAGTAACTATAGGCGTAATCAGAGCACATTGGAGCTTCAAACTACTGGCCTCAAGTGATCTTGTCATATCAGTTTTCCAAATAGCTGGGACTAGAGGCATGCATCACTCTGGCTCATTTTAAATATCTTTTATACTGTATTTTTCTCATTCCTTTTTTTATTTTGTATTTGAAGTTCAGGGGTACATGTGCAGGATGTGCAGGTTTGTTACATAGGTAAATGTGTGCCATGGTGGCTTACTGCACAGATCATCCCATCACAGAGGTATTAAGCTCAGCATCCATTAGCTGTTCTTTCTGATGCTCACCCTCCTCCCACTCCCCACCCTCTGACATGCCCCAGTGTGTGTTGCTCCTCCCTTGTGTGTCCATGTGTTCTCATCATTTAGCTCCTACTTATAAGTGAGAACATGAGGTATTTGATTTTCTGTTCCTGCATTAGTTTGCTGAGGATAATGGCCTCCAGCTCCATCCATGTCCCTGCAAAGGACATGATCTCGTTCCTTTCTATGGCTGCATAGTATTCCATGCTGTATATTATCAATCCTTTTCTATATTTGGATATGTTTAGATACACAAATGCTTACCATTGTATTCTAATTGCCTACAGTATTTAATACAGTAACATGCTGTACATGTTTATAACCTAGGAGTAAGAGGCTATATCATGTAGCCTAGGTGTGTAGTGGGCTATACCATCTAGGTTTGTGTAAGTACCCTCTGTTAGGTTCACACAATGACAAAATCGCCTAATGACTCATTTCTCAGAATGTATCCCTGTCATTAAGTGATGCATGACTGTATGTATACACAATAGAATACTATTTAGGCATTAAAATAATATTGTGTCATTTAGGGCAATATAAATGAAACTGGAGGACATGATGTTAAGTGAAATATGCAGGCACAGAAGAGAAATACTGCACGGTCTCACATGTGAAATCTAAAGAAGTTGATCCCGTAGATGTAGAAAGTGTAATAGTGCTTACCAGAGGCTTGGTGGTGGTGGTGGTGGTGGTGGTGTCGGGGAGCATGCGGGGAGGGAAGATAGGGAGAGATTGGTCAACAGGTACCAAATTACAATTAGATAGAATGAATAATCTGTGGTGTTCTATTGCTTGGTAGGGGGACTATAATTAACAATATTGTATTTATAAATTAGAAAAGAATTCCCTTAGGAGCTTCTAGTTCTGTGAAACAGTGGTTCATCACATCTGCTGAGGTTGTGGGAGACAGAAGCCTGAAGAAAGTGGAGAAAATTGGTAATAGTTTTGAGGAGGATGTGTGGGAGTGTTGGCTAAGGACATAATGATGTAAGGGCTACATAGTAGGCACTCAGTAAAAACACATTAAGTATGAGTGAATAAGAATGGTAGTTGACCATTAATGGTATATCATGAGTTTATGGCGATACCAATATTCTTTTTGTTTGTTTTTGAGGCAGAGTTTCACTTTTGTTGGCCAGGCTGGAGTGCAATGGCATGATCTCGGTTCACGGCAACCTCTACCCTCTGGTTTCAGGAGATTCTCCTGTCTCAGACCCCGCGAGTAGCTGGGATTACAGGCATGCGCCACCATGCCTGGCTAATTTTGTATTTTTAGTAGAGATGGGGTTTCTCCACATTGGTCAGGCTGGTGTCGAACTCCTGACCTCAGGTGATCTGCCTGCCTCGGCCTCCCGAAGTGCTGGGATTACGGGCATGAGTCACCACGCCCGGCAGCCATACCGATATTCTTATGTGAATGATCTTACTTGAGTATAGCTTGGAAAAGGCAGAGAATTTGGATTTTGGTAGGTCGGAGTGAAGGAAGGAGAATGGCTATTTGGGAGGTTAAGTGATGGATCGTAAAATCTGTAATCGTAAGGGAAAAACGAAGGAGGAGAGGAATTAGCATGTGGACATAAGCTGGAAGGTCCGGAGGCTGAGTTTGGAGGGTGAGAAATTCGATTTGTATTATTTCGGAAGAATGAGCTGTTCCTGGTGAATAAGGTCTAGGTTGTGGCCATTACTGTACTGGAATGGAGGCAAAGAACTCTGAGATGAAACAGTCTAAATCTGGGAACTGAGATGCCGTTTATTTGATGGTCCATCACAGGGATGTATAGGTCTCTCAGATATCTCCCTCCTCTTTGAAATCCCTGCCCTCCACCCGCTCCTGCCTCTTCCTCAACCTTCCAGGGTCTCTACAACGATCTCCACTGAGAACTAACAGCAAGCCTCAGGAGCTGAAGGAAAATCATGAATAGCTAATAATCGTAAAACATTCTTTTTAAAAAACTTTTAGTTTCAAGGGTACATGTGCTGGTTTGTTATAAAATAATTTGCATGATATGGCATTTTAAAATTATTTATTTGTTTATTTTTGAGACTCTGTTGCCGGGCTGGAGTGAAATGGCATGATCTCCACTCATTGCAGCCTCTACCTCCCGGGTTCAAGTGATTCTCCTGCCTCAGCCTCCCAAGTAGCTGGGATTACAGGTTTCCACCACCACACCTGGCTAATTTTTGTATTTTTAGTAGAGGCAGGTTTTCACCATGTTGACCAGGCTGGTCTCGAACTCCTGACCTCCTGATCTGCCCGCCTCAGCCTCCCAGAGTGCTGGGATTACAGGCATGCGCCACTGCACCCGGCCTGATATGGCATTATTGTTAACTTTACTAGTAGTGATGAAAATGAGAATGAAAGCCGGAATGAAAAACCATTTCACACCGATTATACTGGCAAAAATTAAAAACATCTGGGAGCAGGGTGCAGTGGCATGAGTCTGTAATCCCAGCTTTTTGGGAGGCTGAGGAAGGAGGATGGCTTGAGCACAGGAGTTGGAGACTAGCCTGGGCAATGTAGTGAAACCCCATCTTAAAAGAAAAAAAAAAAATCAGAGAATATCACGTATTGTGAGCTTGTGGAACAGTATTTCTTCTATGCTGCTGTGCGAATTTACATTAGTATCATCGATCATTCTTAAGTATATATCTTAGTGAAACCCTTACATGTTTCTCTAAACATCTAATGGGATGTTTAGGATTTTTTTTGTAGCATTATTTGCAGTAGGAATAAAATGGTAATATCCTAAATATCATTCCAAGTGTACTTGCTGCCATCTTTCTATTGGGGTTAAAAAAAATCTTTTTCTTATTAAAAAATTTAGGAGCACTTTATTCTGGATATAAATAATTACAGGTGTAGTATAATTTTAGTCCATACAGTATGTAATTAAAGGAACGCTATAAATTCATTGAAAAGGAATTAACTAAAACTACCTATATAAATATGAATAAATTTCACAAAAAAGACACAACAAGGAACAGAGGATTACATTCACTATGATACCATATGAAGTTTAAAAACATGCAAAACAGGGCCAGGCGTGGTGGCTCACAACTGTAATCCCAGCACTTTGGGAGGCCGAATCAGGCACATCTCCTGAGGTCAGGAGATCAAGACCATTCTGGCTAACAGGGTGAAACCCCGTCTCTACTAAAAATACAAAAAATTAGCCGGGCGTGGTGGTGGGTGCCTATAGTCCCAGCTACTTGGGAGGCTGAGGCAGGAGAATGGCGTGAACCTGGGAGGCGGAGCTTGCAGTGAGCCGAGATCAGGCCACTGCACTACAGCCTGGGCTACAGAACGAGACTCCGTCTCAAAACAAAACAAAACAAAACAAAACAAAAATACACAAAACAGACCGGGCACAATGGCTTACACCTGTAATCCCAGCACTTTGGGAGGCTAAGGCAGGCAGATCACTTGAGGAGTTTGAGAACAGCTTGGCCAACATGGTGAAAGCCTGTCTCTGCTTAAAAAAAAAAAAAAAAAGTAACAAAAAAAAAAAAAATTAGCCAGTATGTAATCCCAGCTATTTGGGAGGCTGAGGCAGGAGGATCGCTTGAACCCGGGAGGCGGAGGTTGCAGTGAGCTGAGATTGCTCCACTGCACTCCAGCCTGGGTGACAGCGCGAGACCCCGTCTCAACAACAGCAGCAACAATACCACCACTCAGGCAAAACAAAAGCATTTTAAAGGCATTTATACCTTTATAGTAAAAAGTATGCAAAAGGCATGGAGATGAGAAATACTGATGTTGGTGTTTATCTGTGAGGTGGAGGAAGGCTGATGTGTTGGAAAGGACACCCAGGAGGTTTATGCTGTGCTGTTGGTCACGTCTTTTTTTTTTTTTGGAGACAGAGTCTCGCTCTGTGGCCCAGACTGGAGTGCAGTGGCCGGATCTCAGCTCACTGCAAGCTCCGCCTCCCGGGTTTACGCCATTCTCCTGCCTCAGCCTCCCGAGTAGCTGGGACTACAGGCGCCCACCACCTCGCCCGGCTAGTTTTTTTTTTTGCATTTTTTAGTAGAGACGGGGTTTCACAGTGTTAGCCAGGATGGTCTCGATCTCCTGACCTCGTGATCCACCCGTCTCGGCCTCCCAAAGTGCTGGGATTACAGGCTTGAGCCACCGCGCCCGGCCTAAGGTCACGTCTTTCTTCTTAAGCGAGGTGAGGATATATCGGTGTTTCCTTTCATTCTTTTTTTCTACTTTATTTGTATATGACATGTTGATTTAAAAATAAAATATTTGTATCTCAGACATATATAAATAAGGCAAACATTATTTCTCTTTCTTTCTTTTTTTTTTTTTTTTTTTAAGACGGAGTCTCGCGCCCAGGCTGGAGTGCAGTGGCTGGATCTCAGCTCACTGCAAGCTCCGCCTCCTGGGTTTAGGCCATTCTCCTGGCTCAGCCTCCCGAGTAGCTGGGACTACAGGCCCCCGCCAAATCGCCCGGGTGGTTTTTTGTATTTTTTAGTAGAGACGGGGGTTTCACCGTGTTAGCCAGGATGGTCTCGATCTCCTGACCTTATGATCCGCCCGTCTCGGCCTCCCAAAGTGCTGGGATTACAGGCTTGAGCCACCGCACCCGACCTAGTTCTCTTTCTAATTGCTCCTTTAGTAATTACGTCTTTTTTTCCCTGCTTTTCGCATTCCTTATGGTTCACACTCTCCCTCTGGTGGTAGCTCCTGCAACCACAGATTATTTCCTTCCTTGTTTTTACATTTCCTTGTTTTATCTGAAGTGATGAACAGAAATGCTGCAGACTTTACCTTTGTCCTTGTGTTGTTTGTCATCTAAACTTTTCATTCAAATACCAGTTTTCAAAGTAAAGTGCTAAATATATTATAAAAATCATTGAAGGGGTTCCATCTTCTTTACGAATGAAACAATTTAAAACTGGCTTTGCTTGGTTACTCTAACAACCAGGGAGACTATGGGGTGGGGGTGTGGGCGGCAGTACAGTTTAGTTTCATTTTGGAAAATGGGTATTTAAAAGGAGGGTGCTTTGGAGAAATAGTTGAGAAAGGATGTAAGACATTGTGCATTTATATGCTTATTTGCATTAAAATGAATTTGACAATCAATTTACTTTGCTTAAGTCCTTAACCTAATTTTTTTCTAATGATATTTATTTATTTTTTAAAATTTTTAAAAATTTTTTTTATTTATTTTTTATTTTTATTATACTTTAAGTTCTAGGGTACATGTGCATAACGTGCAGGTTTGTTACATATGTATACATGTGCCATGTTGGTGTGCTGCACCCATCAACTCGTCAGCTCCCATCAATTCATCATTTATATCAGGTATAACTCCCCAATGCAATCCCTCCCCCCTCCCCATGATAGGCCCCATTGTGTGATGTTCCCCTTCCCGAGTCCAAGTGAGCTCATTGTTCAGTTCCCACCTATGAGTGAGAACATGCGGTGTTTGGTTTTCTCTTCTTGAGATAGTTTGCTAAGAATGATGGTTTCCAGCTGCATCCATGTCCCTACAAAGGACGCAAACTCATCCTTTTTTATGGCTGCATAGTATTCCATGGTGTATATGTGCCACATTTTCTTAATCCAGTCTGTCACTGATGGACATTTGGGTTGATTCCAAGTCTTTGCTATTGTGAATAGTGCCGCAATAAACATACGTGTGCATGTGTCTTTGTAGTAGCATAATTTATAATCCTTTGGGTATATACCCAGTAGTGGGATGGCTGGGTCATATGGTACATCTAGTTCTAGATCCTTGAGGAATCGCCATACTGTTTTCCATAATGGTTGAACTAGTTTACAATCCCACCAACAGTGTAAAAGTGTTCCTATTTCTCCACATCCTCTCCAACACCT
>NC_045436.1:30307486-30343561 GCF_002776525.5 Piliocolobus tephrosceles | reverse complement strand
CATGGTTTTCATCTCTGTCATTTCGTTTATGACCTTCTCTGCATTAATTAGTCTAGCTGTCAATTCTTCCACTCTTTTTTCAAGATTTTTAGTTTCTTTGCGCTGGGTACGTAATTCCTCCTTTAGCTCTGAGAGGTTTGATGGACTGAAGCCTTCTTCTCTCATCTCATCAAAATCATTCTCTGACCAGCTTTGATCCATTGCTGGTGATGGGCTGTGCTCCTTTGCAGGAGGAGATGTGCTCTTATTTTTTGAATTTCCAGCTTTTCTGCCCTGCTTTTTCCCCATCTTTGTGGTTTTATCTGTCTCTGGTCTTTGATGATGGTGACGTACTGATGGGGTTTTGGTATAGGTGTCCTTCCTGTTTAATAGTTTTCCTTCTGACTGTCAGGACCCTCAGCTATAGGTCTGTTGGAGATTGCTTGAGGTCCACTCCAGACCTGTTTGCCTGGGTATCAGCAGCAGAGGTTGCAGAAGATAGAATATTGCTGAACAGCGAGTGCACCTGTCTGATTCTTGCTTTGGAAGCTTCCTCTCAGGGGTGTACTCCACCCTGTGAGGTGTGGGGTGTCAGACTGCCCCTAGTGGGGGATGTCTCCCAGTTAGGCTACTCAGGGGTCAGTGACCCACTTGAGCAGGCAGACTGCCCCTTCCTCAGATCTCAGCCTCCGTGTTGGGAGATCCACTGCTCTCTTCAAAGCTGTCAGACAGAGTCATTTGCGTCTGTACAGGCTTCTGCTCGTTTATCTGAGCCCTGTCCCCAGAGGTGGACTCTACAGAGACAGGCAGGTTTCCTTGAGCTGCTGTGAGCTCCACCCAGGTGGAGCTTCCCAGCGGCTTTATTTACCTACTTAAGCCTCAGCGATGGCGGGCGCCCCTCCCCCAGCCTCGCTGCTGCCTTGCGGTTAGATTGCGGCAGACTGCTGTGTTAGCAAGGAGGGAGGCTCCGTGGGCGTGTGACCCTCCCGGCCAGGTGTGGGATATAATCTCCGGTGTGCCGGTGTTACAGCGCAGTATTGGGGTGGGAGTTACCCGATTTTCCAGGTGTTGTGTGTCTCAGTTCCCCTGGCTAGGAAAAGGGACTCCCTTCCCCCTCGCGCTTCCCAGGTGAGGCGATGCCTAGCCCTGCTTCAGCTCTCGCTGGTCGGGCTGCAGCAGCTGACCAGCACCGATTGTCCGGCACTCCGGAGTGAGATGACCCCAGTACCTCAGTTGAAAATGCAGAAATCACCGGTCTTCTGTGTTGCTCGCACTGGGAGATGGAGACTGAAGCTGTTCCTATTCGGCCATCTTGCTCTAATGATATTTAAACCTGTTCTTTGGCCTCATTTTTCCTGTAATCATAGACAATAAATGCCCATCAGCATCTGCATATTGTTGTTTTACATGGTGAAATTGTTTTTTAGTTTCCTATTTCTTGCTGCTTTGAGCTAAGTTCCTATTAACTTATGTTGCTCATCATTTCTATTTCCAGTGCTTATATATTATATTATTGCACTTGCCTTAACTGTTTTCCAGGTGTGTTAGCTTTTTCTTTTTTTTTTTTTTCTTTCTTTGAGACGGAGCCTCGCTCTGCCGCCCAGGCTGGAGTGCAGTGGCTGGATCTCGGCTCACTGCAAGCTCCGCCTCCCGGGTTCACGCCATTCTCCTGCCTCAGCCTCCAGAGTAGCTGGGACTACAGGCGCCCGCCACCTCGCCCGGCTAGTTTTTTGTATTTTTTAGTAGAGACGGGGTTTCACCGTGTTAGCCAGGATGGTCTCGATCTCCTGACCTCGTGATCCACCCGTCTCGGCCTCCCAAAGTGCTGGGATTACAGGCTTGAGCCACCGCGCCTGGCCACCAGCTTTTTTTTTTAATGAAGCAAAGCAAACACACAACTATTTATTTCACTAAGATATTCTTAATTTATTTTTCTTTTACCAAGTACCACAATATAGCTCTTGTTACATTTTAAAACTTAAGCTTTAATATTCTGAATATGATTTGTGGTATAAATATTTAAAAATGTATACTAAGCAAAGTTTATACCAGAAGAAACCAATCTGTTCCAGATGTCCGATTGCTGGTCTCCCTTGCTGCTTGCCAGTAATCTTGCTGTTTGCCTCTGTGGATCTTCCTCCATCACTTCAGAATCTGTTGAGAGTTTTTGTTCATTCTAGAGCCCTTGAGAGGAAAACACTGAATTGATAGCAGAACCTTTTTTTCCTTCAATTGCGGTGTCTTTTTCTCTCCTCCTGTAAATGAGTAATATTATATATATCTTGGGTGTGTGTGTGTGTGTGTATATATATATATATATATATATATACATGGAATTTTGACGTTTGAAATGTGATGTGAAAAGTTGTTTATAAAAACAAGTCAAGTTTGAGAAAACAGGAAAAATTGAGAAGGAAATGCCCAGTGAGTTAACTGGAATAAGTTTGTGGAAACAGGAATGCATGTCAGAGAGAGAGGGCTGTGGAAGAGAGAGGCTTCCAGTGTCTACATTATGTCATATTTAAGCACGTGATGTAAAAATATTTTGGGTAATTTTTTATTTTGGCAATTTTTCTTTTTTAATCATTTGCAAAATTACATTTAAGAAAAGAAATAAACAGGCTGGGTGTGGTGACTCACGCCTGTAATCCCAGCACTTTGGGAGGGCCGAGGCAGGCGGATCATGAGGTCAGGAGTTCAAGACCAGCCTGGCCAATATGGTGAAACCCTGTCTCTACTAAAAAATACAAAAAAATTAGCCAGGCATGGTGGCACACACGTGTAGTCCCAGCTACTTGGGAGGCTGATGAAGGAGAACTGTTTGAACCCGGGAGGTGTAGGTTGCACTGAGCTGAGAGGGCGCCACTATACTCCAGCCTGGGTGACAGAGTGAGACTCCGTCCCCTCCCCCTGCCCCCAAAAATGGAAAAAAGAGTAAACAGAAAAATAAAAAGAAAAAATAAAAGCAATATTCCAAGATCCAGGTACATTCCCTGTTAATATTGGAGTGAAGAAGTAAAACAAGAGGCAATGAGGACCGTCAGATCTAGGAGATGAGCATGGGATGTGAACCTCTGCAGCCAAGTGTGTTGGTGATGTCAATGGGCCAGAGACCACGTCCTCTCTACTGACCCTTCTGCAGGAATTGGGGCAACTGGACAACATGTCACCTTTCGCATTCAACCATGATCTGCTGCTACCCTTCGCCTTATAAGTGGTCTTTTAGTCTTCACTCTACTCTTACAGAAAAACAAAGGAAATGATCCCTCCCCTTATCTCAGGTATTTTCCTTATTTCTGACCTACCTGACTTCTTATCCTTCAGCTCTCGTCTTAAACATCTCTCTCACAGAAGACTCATCAATTCTGACACCCCAATCTAGATCAGGCCCATAGGCTAGACTGGCTCAGCATCTTCGGTATTTTTCCTGATAGTGCTACTGGCTGTTTGAATCTGCATGTTTACTGGTTGTAAGCTCCACAAAGGAAAAGCCCATGTCAGCGTGGCTTCCTGCTGTACTCCTTACCTAGTACTATACCTGGCGCATTGCAGTGCTCAATAATATGTTGAATAAATGAAGAGTAGCTGCATCCATGAGTGTCGAACAGTTCATGTGTGTGTTAGTTACATATTTCACCACTCCAAGTGCCTCATTTAAAACTCATCTGAAACCATTCTGCAATTACATCATTATGCCTCCTTTTTTTTTTTTTTTTTTTTTTTTTTTTTTTCTGGAGACAGTCTCCCTCTGTTGCCCAGGCTGGAGTGCAATGTGTGATCTCGGCTCACTGCAACCTCTGCTTCCTGGGTTCAAGTGATTCTCCTGCCTCAGTCTCCTGAGTAGCTGGGACTACAGCATAGTGCGAGCCACTACGCCTGGCTAATTGTTTGTATTTTTAGTAGAGACGGGGTTTCACCATGTTGGTCAGGCTGGTCCCAATCTCCTGACCTCGTGATCCGCCCACCTCGGCCTCCCAAAGTGCTGGGATTACAGTTGTGAGCCACCGCGCCTGGCCCATTATGCTGTCTAAAAGAGAAACATACTGCCTGTGTCCTCAGACAATGATGTATACTTCATGGTTGACATATATCAAAGGCTTTCCTAGGAATCTAAAATATGACATTGGGATAGAAGGCATTGTGCTGAGAGTGTTATCAACACAGTAATTCCTGCAATAGATCCTTGCTGACAGGCTCATCTTTTAAAACCATCCCTTTCATTCTGTTGTCTCCCTACTGAGGAACATACAATGGTTTCCTCATGGACAACCATATTAAATCATATGATTGCAAAGTGGGAGCCTGGATGAACTTCCCAGCTGCCTTACTTCTTTCTTCTAATAAACAAAGGGTCTACACCCAAAGAGGTCCAGTCGTTATAAACTTCTTAAAGCAGAGTTGTGGCCATGTCATTTCCTTACTGGAGGCTTCAGCCATGTATTTTCAGTTTTTTGTGATCTGCCTTTTTGACTTTTATTTTATTCCCTTTACTACACTCTTTGCTCTAGCCTAGTGATATGGTTTTGATATTTGTCCCCTCCAAATCTCATGTTGCCATGTGATTCCCAGTGTTGGCTGTGGGGCTGGTGGGAGGTGTATGGATCACAGGGGTGAATCCCTCATTGAATGGCTTAGTGCCACCCCCTTGGTGATGAGTGAGTTCTGGCTCTGAGTTCACACAAGGTTTGGTTGTTTTGAAAGTGTGTGGCACCTCCCCCTTGCTCTCTTGCCCCTGCTCTTGCTATGTGACGTGCCTGTTCCCACTTTGCCTTCCGCTATGATTGGAAGCTTCCTAAGGCCCTCACCAGAAGCATAGGACAAGTTGCTAAGCCCCTCCAGTTCTGTAAAGTAATGCCCACTTACAACAATCTCACTGAGTTTCACCTATGAATAGTAAACGTGAAAATGTTTTGGAAATCCTGTGCGAGGTGTAAGTTCTGCACAATTATCAGTTTTTATTATTAGGAGGGAGTCAGTACCCTCAAATATTTGTGTCATTCTCAGGCTAGGCCATGGTAGCTTTAATGGTTGTAATCTAATCAAGGCTGGCTTTGGAATGGGAGGTAGAAGGAGAGAAGTGAGTGAAGTTCGTATCCCCAATCCCCTACTTTATAATATTAGGTTGGGGCAAAAGTAATTGCCATTACTTTTTTTTTTTCAGACGGAGTCTCGCTCTGTTGCCCAGGCTGGAGTGCAGTGGCACAATCTTGGCTCACTGCAACCTCCGCCTCCCAGGTTCACGCCATTCTCCTGCCTCAGCCTCCCCAGTAGCTGGGACTACAGGCGCCTGCAACCATGCCTGGCTAATTTTTTGTATTTTTTTTTTTTTTTTTTTTAGTAGAGACGGGGTTTCACCATGTTAGCCAGGATGGTCTCGATCTCCTGACCTCGTGATCTGCCTGCCTCGGCCTCCCAAAGTGCTGGGATTACAGGCATGAGCCACCGTGCCCGGTGCCGTTACTTTTAATGTCAAAGCTGCAATTACTTTTGCACCAACCTAATGGAAATGGGCCTTTATTTTTGTATCTTATCACTATTGGAACAAATCTCTTGTGTGTTATTAAATCTATCAAGTAACCCACCTTATAAAATAAAATATTTAAGTGTTTTTGCAAATTTAACACATAGGAACTTTCTCCCATAAGCAACTGTTTGTTGTGTAATGATACTTGATTTTATCCCGAAGCAGTAATTATCAATCTTCACTGAATATTAGAGTCACCTGGGGAGGTTTAAAAAATCCCAGTGCCCAGACTGTACCCCAGGCCAATTTGATTAGAATCTCTAGTAATTCCAGTGAGCATTAATATTAAGCATCAATGCACTAAAAGACTTACCCTGGTCATTACATTTTTGGTCTCTGTCCCGACTAAGGAGTCTTTTCTAGGGGGTGGCTATTTACTTTAAATACATATTTTGATCTTTTTGCTTCATGTGTTATTGAAAATAACATGTCAGGGCCTTACCTAACATTTTGTCCCAAGAATCATACTGTCCAAGGTTTTTACAAGACTGATCTGTGAGTATAGTATATTCTTTCAGAAATGCCCTACTTTGAAGATGACACTTTGATTCAAAGTGACTCTTCTTGACATTTTCTGACTGACTCTTCTTGACATTTTTCTTTCAGTTTGGCATTGCGCTTCTCCTTCCTTTAACTGCAAGATGAGTCCTTTTTGGAAATTGGCTGCCTGGGTGACATTAGTTTTCTTCACTTTTCAAGAATCTGGTGTTTATTTTGTTTCCTTTGAACAGTGTTCAGAGGCCTCCACTCCTCTTGGATGAAGTCCAAACCTAATATTCTTACATAGCACCAGCTCCCACAGCCAGTCCTCCTGCCCACAACTCTCCTCTTGAGAGCAAAGTCCTGAGAATGGCATCTTTTCTCTGAAGCATGTGAGTCATAGTTCTTCACTGGGATCAATACCTCCTCTCTGTCTTCGGGAAATTGTGACTTCATTCAAGTCCCTAAATTGCAGTAGTCATCACAATTAGATATTTATCCAGTACCACAATCTCCAGAATGTTTTTCTTACAGTTACTGTTTCTATCATGGATTCCACTGAGAGTCTCCATGAGGCTAAGCCCCATTTTGAAAGGAAATGAATCTTGTGGATGTTGATATCTTTCTCCTTTCTAGATGGTTTCTGATTTCCTCATTGCATCCATATTACGTGTATAAGCCATGCTAGGATTTTCAGGCAATAATTGACATGAGTTATCTTTTTTTATTCTTCAGCATCTCTTTCCCTTTCCACCAATACTCCAAGAAATTACATTTGTCCCATGGGACTTGAAAAGGTGGGTTTATTATCAAGTGTCTGTCCTCCCATAACAAAGGGGCAGGGATATGACCCAAGCTGGGCACATTAGATGCTCTTGAGCTTAATCTTGGACAGAAGACAAGAGTGTAAAACCAGTTGGAATTTATCCCAATGCTGGTGTCTGCCCAGGCTATGATAAAATTATATTGTGCTTGCTTCCTTAATTCTGGGGACACCATGGTTCCTACCACACTGGTGCCTAGTTCTCAGTCTTCTTGTTAATTTTTATTATTTTTATTATTATTATTATATTTTTATTATTTTTTGAGACAGTTTCCCTCTGTCATCCAGGCTGGAGTGCAGTGGCACTATCTCAGCTCATTGTAACCTCCGCTTCCCCAGTTCAAGCAATTCTCCTGCCTCAGCCTCCCAAGTAGCTGGGATTTCAAGCACCCACCACCATGACCAGCTATTTTTTTTGTATTTTTAGTAGAGATGGGCGTTCACAGTGTTGGCCAGACTGATCTCGAACTCCCGACCTCGGGTGATTCACCCGCCTTGACCTCCAAAAGTGCTGTGATTACAGTCATGAGCCACTGTGCCTGGCCAGTCTTCTTGTTGATTCGGAAAGCTGTCAAATATGTTTCTAACTACTTTTTGTTTTTTGACTTCAACTACCCAGAATTAATTTTTGTTGGTTGCAACCCAAGATGAGAACTAGAATAGATGCAGATTCTGATGCAGACCCCTATGGGCCTCAGGAACATGGTTTTCTCTCATTCTCCCTACTGAGAATCATCTCTCAACAGTCAAAATTAGCAGGGTAGACTGGGTAACCTCGTTGACATTATTGCCTTGCACTATCTGTCACGGAGTAACAAGGAGCAGCAAAGCTATTCATCTTTAACCTAAGTACTGAAGGAGTTAAATACATCTTTAGGTAGACAAGCTAGCAAGGAGAATAAGAGCATGTATATATGGTGAGAGACGGGGTTTGGGTCCTGGCCTCACATTTACTAGGTGAGTGATGTCAAGTACTCCATTTCTTTGTATAAGAGGACAACAAAGCTCTTCTCATGGAATTGTTATCTAAAATTAAATGACAGAATTGTAAGATGCTCGGGACTGGCCTAGCATGTAGTAAGTGCTGTGTAATAATAGCTATTATTATTATTGGAATTGTAGAAATAATGGTAATGTCCATCTTTTTCATAGAAAAATTATTATCTATGACAGTAGGTAGGAGGAAAAAGAGCAATTGTTGGGCCAAGGGGTGGTTCATTTGGCCTTATAAGATTTTCCTCCAATAGAGCACATTGGAAGCCTCATAATTCCCAGCCTTGATCTTGATCTTCTGTTAGAACTTGGAACAGTGATTTTTCTTGGCAAGCAGTGATGCTTCTATGGATTTGCTATGATAATCTGGTGAATCTTGGGTGTAGAGTTCTAGTGCTCCTAGAAAACTGGCTTGTGATGCTTAAGAGAGTGATTGTGAGGTTGTTATCTGACTGGGTGGATTTCTCCGTAGCTGGTTCACTGCCTTCTGTCATTCTGATGGATTCTTATATAACAGATAAATCCCTGGAACTTCATAGCTTACAATGAACCACCATCATGTCCTCTTGGTCAAAAGGTCACCTAGTCACTTTAGTTAGCCTGAAGAGTCACTGATGCTTGTTATATTCCTTCCCATACTACTTGAGGTATGTGATTCAAGCAAATGACCATACTTAATAATAATAATTGCAATAGCAAGTGCCAGGGTAGCTTCTAACATTTATTCAGTACTTACCATGTGTCAGGCTCTGCGAAATACTGCTTTCAGTCATTATGGATTCCTATAAAATGGGTATTATTATTGTCCTTAGTCCTCAGAAGAGAAAACAGTGGAACAGAGAAATGAACTTTCTAAGATAACACAATGTGTCTGAGCACAGCTGGGATTTGGACCATAGCCTTCTGGACTCAGAAACCTGTGACCTTAGCCAATCTGAAGATTTCCTGGAAGGAAGGAGTGGGGGCATGGTCTTTCTAATCATGTCAGGGAGTTGGGGGTCTAGGTTTACCACCTTTCAGGAAACTTTGTGGAGCTGTTATTTCTGACCTTTCATAATAAAAGTGTTGCAAGGATTTGGAAAGGCCTTTATGTTCTTTGGGAATTGCTTGCTTAATTTTTATGATGAAAATTTTTGCTTTCCTTTTTCTTCTGCTCCATAGCCTCTCTGCGAAACATAGTACCAATTATTGATCTTTTTAGATTTAGAAATAGATTGTTTGAAGCTGGGCTTTGTGTCAAGTGTTCCCCAATAAAATTATAATTTACCTCAAAACCCTTATCTCACCAGTATGTGACTACTTTCCTTAAGGTAGGAGGTAGTGACACAGTAGAACACTAGGGGTCAGAGCATCTCAGACCACGTCAGTGCTTGCTTACAAACCAGGGGCAACCTAGGGAAATCTCCTCTAGCTTTAGTTTTCTCATTTGTAAAATTAAATTATTTCTGAGATCTCATGTTCAAATGCTGTGTCATTAATTTCCAAGTCCAAGTGGGGCACAGATGATAGGATCTAGAACAACATAATAAGTAGTTAAGAGCTTAAGGTATAGAGTCCATCTGCCAGGGTTTGAACCTTGGCTCTACCAATTACTGACCTCTAACTTTTAGTCAGCTACTGTTGTAAAGTGGATTTTCCAGAAGCAGACACTGAGTAGTTTGGTGCAGGATATTTAGGGATAGATACAAGTAAAAGGAAGGAGAAGAAAGCAGGATTGTGAAGAAAGTGGAACTGAACTGTGATGTAGGCCTGACAAAGCCTTGGCCAATCCTGTGGAGAACTCTGGAGCTTATGCACCTGTCAGAGCTGTCCCATGGTTTAGGCCTTTAAACCCTTTTGTGATTCATTACTTTATCAAGTAATAAAGCTTGACATCAAGCCTTATTACTTGATAAAGGCTTCCGTGGAAAGGCTATACCCTTGAGCAAGGTGGTTCTCCGCAGCCAAGGAAAGAGCTGGAAGAAAAAGTCATTTCTTGAAGGAGAATTTGGTGGTGCATTTCCACTACAGCTGCATGACCCTTTCATGTCTCAGTTTCCTTGTAAACCAAGATGTCATAACAATAGAGTTTACATCTCAGGGTATTGTGATAACTAAATGGATTATTATATAGAAAGTGCCTTGAACAGGAGAGGGAGATACAGAAAACTTTTGATATCTATTACTGATGATGGTGATAATAATTATAATGCTTTAGAATTTTTAAGCTATCAAGGGAGTTAGAGATGATGTCATTCAGTGGTTCTCAAATTTCAGCATGTGTCAGAATCACATGGAGGGCTTGTTAAAACACAGGTTTCTAGACTGTATCCCTAGAGTTTTTGACTCAGTAGCTTTTGGATGGAGCTTGAGAATTTTTACTTCTACTTCATAGATTCTTTCTTCTGCTTGATCAAGTCTTCTACTGATGCTTTGTATTGCATTTTTCATTTCACTTGTTGCATTTTTCAACTCTGGGATTTCTTTTTGATTTTGCTTTTTATTACTTCAATCTTTGTTAAAAATCTCTGATAAATTTCTAGCTTGTTTCTCTGTGTTTCCTTATAGTTCACTGAGTTTCCTTAAATACAGCTATTTGAATTTTCTTGTCTGGCAGATCACACACCTCCATTCCTTTAGAGTCAGTCATCACTACCTTATTTTCCCCTTTGGTAAGGTCATATTTTCCTGCTTATTGTGGATTCTCGTTGACATGTGCTGATGTCTATGCATTGAATAATTAGGTATTTATTCCAGTCTTCACAGTCTGGCTTTGTTTGTGCCTGTCCTTCTTCAGTAGGCCTGCCCAGAAGTTCTAAGTAGGCTGATTTGTGTTCCCTAAGCTCATTACTGCTACAGTTATTTCAGCCTTAGAGGGCACCCGAAGCCCAGGTTTGCTGTGAGTCTCACAAGGGGGCTTCAAGGTTGGAGTGGTGACCCAGCCCATAGGACTTGCGGAAGACCCAAGTAGGGTACCTGGGCTGTGTGGGAAAGCTGGCCAAGCTTGGAAACTGTCCCGACTGTCCCGAAGGCCCAGATAGGTGCACTGCCAGCAGTTCCCTGAACAGGTAGGACAATCTTTAGACTGCAAGAGGGTTCAAGCTGAGACTTGGCTCCTTCAGAATCTGCTGTGGGATGGGAGCTGGTGACCCTTCCTCAGTAGCTCAGACAGGCTCACATCTACCAGCAGTTCCCTGCATAGGTGGGATAGTCCCTTGACTACAGCAAGAGGGAGCAAAGCTGAGACTGGCCCCCTTCAGGATCTGCTGTGGGATGGAGGCTGGTGGCAAGCCTGTCAGGGAGTCTCAGTCAGGTGAGTAACTCCCAGGCTGTGAGATATAAGCAAGTCTTCCTCTAGGTTCTTGTGTGAGCAGTACTAATCTGGGACCACAGCTGAGAGGGGCTGGAAGCAGAGCCACAGGACATCTTTCAGGTCCATTGCCAAGATCAATGTCAGTGAGCAGATGAGCCTCTCTGCCAAGATACTAATATGTGATTGTTCCCAGACTCCTTGGCAGATGATTTTGGTAAAGCTGAAGGCCAGGTGGGGCTACAGCCAAACCCACTGGGTAACAGGGGTTTCTGAGCTTGAACCCGGGAGCACAACCAGCAGGTCTGTCACCTGAGTGTGGGTTTGCATTCTCAAAACACCCTCTTAGGTCTTAGGCTTCAGTGGTGTTCCACAGCCTCCTATCTGAACCCCAAGGCTCCCACAAAGAAACTTCTGTCCATGGATGGATGCACAATTCGTGTCTTGAAGGGATACAAGCAGGTGACCTCCTACTCTGCCATCTTGCTGACCTCACTCTCTAATTTATCTAATCCTTCCTCCCTCTCTCCTTCCCTCCCTCCCTCCCTCCCTCTCTTCCTCCCTCCCTTCGTCCCTCCCTCTCTTCCTCTCTCCCTTCCCTTCCCACTCTATCACCCAGGCTGGAGTGCAGTGGCATGATCTCAACTCACTGCAACCTCTGCCTCCTGGGTTCAAGTGATTCTCCTGCCTAGCCTCCCAAGTAGCTGGGACTACAGGTGCCCCTGGCTTATTTTTTGTATTTTTAGTAGAGATGGGGTTTTGCCATGTTGGCCAGGTTGGTCTCAAACTCCTGAGCTCAAGTAATCCACCCACCTCGGCCTTTCAGAGTGCTGGGATTACAGGCATGAGCCACTGTGCCTGGGCTCTGGCCTCTAATTTGCATTTCTTTGCTTTTTTTTTTGAGGTGGAGTCTGTCACCCAGGCTGGAGTGCAGTGGCCTGATCTCAGCTCACTGCAAGCTCCGCCTCCTGGGTTCACGCCATTCTCCCCCCTCAGCCTCACCAGTAGCTGGGACTACAGGCACCCACCACCACACCCGGCTAATTTTTTTGTATTTTTAGTATAGACAGGGTTTCACCATGTTTGCCAGGATGGTCTTGATCTCCTGACCTCGTGATCCGCCCGCCTCGACCTCCCAAAATGCTGGGATTACAGGCGTGAGCCACCGCGCCCGGCCCTAATTTGCATTTCTAATAGGTTTCCAAGTAATGCTGATGTTGCTAGTTTTGGTATCCATACTTTGAGAACCACCGATCTATGCATTTCCTTTTCTAATGGAGGAATTGAATACGGGTAATGATTGGCCACTGTCCTGTAGTTAGGTTGTAGAAGAAGTAGAATTAGATCCAGAATTGATAATCTTAGTCTGCCACTCTTTCCACTGTTTTAGCACCTACATTTCTTACTTCAGCACTGAAATGACTTCTTCAGAGCTGATACTAACCACAGAGGATAAAAATATTTTGTTTGTACCAAGATTTTTCAAATGTGACTAATAGTATATGTAACACCTGAATCAGTACATTTACTTCATGAATTCCTTCAGGTAATTACTTTTATGGAATCATTCCTGGTGGTACACTTCCCTTTTCCAGCACTCCTGGGGATATCTGAAATAAAAGACAAGTGTTTTTGCCATAAAGTTTAATTAAGAAGGCTAATTAAGAGAATAGACCACATAACATATATCAAACTAACTTTGTCCTCCAGGGCAGATGTGCATTTCAGCTTCCCTCACCAACCTCCATACCTACTCAACACACACACTGAATATTCTTCCCAGGAATTAATAACTCTCTCTTCTCCCCTAGACTCACTCTTCTGTGTGGCAAGTGCTGAGTCTTAGAAAAACCAGAACTGCACTTGCTAAATTGCTATCTCTTTTCTCTGCTGACAGAAGACAAACCTCTTATTTGTTAAGGCTGCAGTCTTGACCGTGTTCTTTTTTTGTTTGTTTTGTTTTTTTTTGAGACAGAATCTTGCTCTGTCGTCCAGGCTGGAGTGCAATGGCGCAATCTCAGCTCACTGCAACCTCCACCTCCCAGGTTCCAGCGATTCTCCTTCTTCAGCCTCCTGAGTAGCTGGGATTACAGGCATGCACCACCATGCCCGGCTCATTTTTATATTTTTAGTAGAGACAGGGCTTCTCCATGTTGGCCAGGCTGGTCTCAAACTCCTGACCTCAGATGAACTGCCAACCTCAGCTTCCCAAAGTGCTGGGATCATGCACGTGAGCCACCATGCCCTGCCCATTGTGGCTGTCTTCTGAGACACCGTGTGGGTCTTGGAATCTTGTACCCCTTTGTCATGATTCTGTATCATGGAACTCTGGGGCTGATTCTGCCCAGACTAGGGGAACTTGACAATTTTCTGGGGGATGTCATCCTATTACTGATTTTACTTCTTCATGGGTGTTTAAGGTTTCTTTTAATTTCTTCCAGAGTCACTTTCACTCCTTTAGAGTTACTCTTCCTCAACCTCTCTCGAGGTTATGCGGTAGCAGATTCCTCACCCGTAGCTTTATTCTATATGATGGATCTTTCCAGTGAGCATGAAAAAAGGCATGAGTATATGTTTTATGATTGCTTAGCTTCTTATTTGGAATCAGAGAACGTAGTAATTGAGGAGTCAGAGGGCATACTTTTAAAACGTGCTGAATGGCTCAGGCTGGTGAAGAAGGCTGGGAATGAAGAGAGAAATCTTATGGAACCCCCAGAGCCATACTTGATCCTCAGCCACTTCAACTTCAACTGGCTTCTCATTTTCTCCTGCTTCATGACGTTTGTAAAGAGAAAGGAACTGACAATAGACTGCACAATCTGTGGGACCCAGTGCAAAACGCAAATGCAGAGCCCTTATTTAAAAATATGCAGAATTTAAGACAGCAACAGCAGAACATTAAACCAAGTTGTGGGGGCGCTTCTGAGTACAGGGTCTGGTGTGACCATTGATGAAGCCAGCCCTGGGTAAAAAACATAACCTGTGACCATGTGTATCATTGGCTTCTGGACCAAAGACTTAGGGTACACTTCCTTTTACTAATTTGTGTGTGACAGTCAACCATACCTTTTTTGCTGCTCCATTTCACTTTCCTTAACCTTGGTAAACTAGGAGAATTTGCTGCTGTTTTGGTTACTGCCCTTAAAATGCAGTGTAAAATTTTTTTGGTTTTTGTCTTTTTTTGTTTTTTGACAAGGTCACGCTCTGTCACACATGCTGGAGTGCAGTGGTGTGATCAAGGCTACTGCAGCCTCAACCTCCCGGGCTCAGTCTAAAGGGTCTTTAGGGAAGAATATCCATCTGTAGAATCATAACTAGTCTCTAGTCTTAACACTGTCAGCTGGAAACAGTTCCTCAGGAACTAACAGTGCAAAAGATACAACAGTCTTAAGACAAAGATCTGCTCACTCTTATCTAAGTAAAGGAATGTAAAGGGATTTGAAGTTTACTTTTGAGCTGAGTTCACCAGGGAGCAAATCAAGACCAGGATTGAATAACTGATTGTTATAAATGCAGCTCGTGACCCAGATATTGCCTCTGAGCTGTGTCCTGGGGGCAGTGTACAATGTGCTCTATGAATCCACACAGCTGGAGCAGGATTCTTATCTTAAAATTCTAAAGCAATTAGTGCATAGGCTTAATGTCCTTCCTCTAACAAAGCATCTAAGAAATGCCACAAGTCAAAGGAAGAGGGAGGAACCATCAAGGTGACATGAATGGCGAATGGTGAGTATCCTCTTGCTCTCAGAGTGTACAGGAGAGAGGCTGCACCCGGTCTTTCTCAGACAGTTTCCTGAAGTTGAATAATAAAAATACAAATATAAAACTGCTGAAATACAGGCTGGCTTGATTGTTAACAGCTCTAGGAATTTCAGGAGGTGCAGGTGGGAAGCAATGTCTTATTGTGTTTTACAAATGATAAAATTAATTCCAGAGGGTGCCTGTGATAGTACAACTTGATTCTGTTATCACACTCACAAGTGAGGTTTGTTGTAACTTATTTTTTAAAGCAGTCCACATAAAATGTATGTGTTCTTTATCTTGCTAATTTCAAAATAATTTCAGAAACAGTCTTTTTATATTTTTATTTGAAGTTCCGGGGCACATGTGCAGGACGTGCAAGTTTGTTACCTAGGTAAACGTGTGCCATGGTGGTTTACTGCACTGATCATCCCATCCCCTAGGTATTAAGCCCAGCATGCATCAGCTATTTTTCCCGATGCTCTCCCTCCCCTGCCACACAGGCCCCAGTGTGTGTCATTTCCCTCTCTGTGTCCATGTGTTCTGATTGTTCACCTCCCACTTATAAGTGAGAACATGCGGTGTTTGGTTTTCTGTTCCTGTGTTAATTTGCTGAGGATAATGGCTTCTAGCTCCATCCATGTCCCTGCAAAGGACATGATGTTATTCCTTTTTATGGCTGCATAGTGTTCCATGATGTGTATGTACCACATGTTCTTTATCCAGCTTATCAGTTGGTGGGAATATAAATTAGTTCAATCATTGTGGAGGCAGTGTGGCGATTCCTCAAAGAGCTAGAACTAGAAATACCATTTGACATAGCAATCCCATCGCTGGGAATATACCAAAAGGCATAAAAATCATTGTGTTATAAAGAGACATGCATGTGTGTGTTCATTGCAGCACTAGTCACAATAGCAAAGACATGGAATCAACCCAAATGCCCATCAATGAACGACTGAATAGAGAAGAGTCTTATTGAAAGAAAACAAGATACATGGAGCTGGGTCTACCTTTTTGTGAGTTACTGAAACAGAACTTTGATTTCATTTTTGTCATTGCACAAATTGGAAGGATAAAAAGAATGGCATAATATTAAGTTTGGTTGGGAGAAGAAAGACCAGGGGCCCATCTGAAATATTCTTTTGATTACACTGCATTATTCAATATTCCAGAATGAGAAACGGGGAAAGGAAGACCAAAGACATTCATCAAGGAGATGGATAGGGAGGCTCAGAATTGAGGATTCTCAGCAAGCAAAGGCAGTTCTCAGAAATGAAGCTTCTTCTAAGTAAAAAAAAAATGCCTCCACTCTTTTTGTTTTTACCTCTAATATGGTTTCTTTCCTTAGGGGAACCTCATCAGAATTACTGATTACATGAAAAAAAAAAAAAAAAGAACTTTTGCAGCGTTTTAACTGACTAACAATCTATTGTGACTCCAGATACTTCAATAGCTAAAATACGTTGCAGTCCCCCTGTTAATGAGGATGGTGAGGCTGAAGCCACTCTGGTCAACGTTGGCAGTTTCTTTGCAGTTTCAATTCATATGTTAGGTTGTAATCTCTGGAGTTTAGAGACAGTCCCTATTATTTCAGCAAATAAAGTCTGCAATCATTGGTAACCAGTAAAAACCTTGCTGAGACAGCAGAGGGAACATTCTAGGAAGAAGAGGGATGTAAAATACTGGAATATTTCTTAAAAATGGTGTGAGGCATTATTATTACCCATTTTAGTCTCGAAAATGTGCCATGGATTGTGCTAGATGATAGTAGTTATTTTATTCCATTATGTCTGTGGTGGTGGTGTCTAGATTTAAATCTAGATCTAAATGAAATTTTGCTTTAAAGAGTGAAGTAGAGATCAAGCATTATTTCATAGTAGTTAGTTTTTGTGCTAGCAGCAGCTGCTTTGTTCAGTCCTGCAGGGTTAAATTGTTATGGCTTTCAAATTGCAACTTTTGTTATTAATGCCTGCATCCACTAGATCTCCTGGTTTAGTTGTTTTAACTGCAGTAATTGTCAATGAGACAAGGGAGAGCTTTCTTGTTCCCCAAACCCACTACTTTTAAAGGTTTTTATTTCCTCATAAATTTTATCCTCTTTCTTTTTTCTTTTTTGAGATGGATCTTACTCTCCAGGCTGGAGTGCAGTGGTGTGATCTTGGCTCACTGCAACCTCCACCTCCCAGCTTCAAGCAATTATCCTGCCTCAGCCTCCTGAGTAGCTGGGACTACAGATGTCCACCACCGCACCCAGCTGATTTTTGTATCTTTTTTTTAGTAGAAATGGGGTTTCATCATATTGGCCAGGCTGGTCTTGAACTCCTGACCTCAGGTGATTCTCCCACCTCGGCCTACCAAAGTGCTGGGATTACAGATGTGAGCCACTGTGCCCGGCCAATTTTATCCTCTTTCTAATCAGCAAAACTACTCTGTTGTGGGTAAACCCCAGAACACTGGCTTCCTCCTGGAAGGGGGATTGACACAAAAGGGCATGATGAAATTTTCTGGGGTAATGATAATATTCTATATCTTTACAGGGGTTTTGGTTATATAAGCCTATACAAGGGTAGGCCTTTATATTTACCTAGAGAGTTGCCATTTCTGATGTCCTTTCATCTTTCCTGAAGATCCAGATTTTAGTCTGGTATCATTTGCCCTTGGGCTGAATAAAATTTTGAAGCATTTCTTGTAGAGTGACTCTACTGGTGATACATTCTCTTAATACTTTTTTTAACAGATGAAAATGTCCTTATGTCATCTTCGTATTTGAAGAATATTTTTACTCAACATACAGTTCTTACTGGAGAGAGTTTTTCTGTCAGCATTTAAAATGTAATGTTCCTTATCCTATTCGGTGTAGTACTGGTGTAGACCTAGCCAGAGTAATTACAAGAGAAAGAAAGAAAGACACCCAAATAGGAAAAAGAGGAAGTCAAATTATCTCTCTTCACTCACAATATGATGCTATACCTAGAAAACCCTAAAGATTCTGTCAAAAGTCTCCTAGATCTAATACATGACTTCAGCAAAGTCTCAGGATACAAAATCAATGTACAAAAATCAGTAGCATTTTTATACACCAACAATGTTCAAGCTAAGAAACAAATCAAGAATTCAATCCCAGTTGAGCATGGTGGCTCCTGCCTGTAATTCCAGGACTCTGGGAAGTTGAGGTAGTAGAATTGCTTGAGGCCAGGAGTTTGAGACCAGCTTGGGCAACACAGGGAGAACTTGTCTCTATGAAAAATAAAAATTATTAGCCTGGCATGGTGGTACATGCCTGTTGTCCCAGCTATTTGGGAGTCTGAAGTAGGAGGATTTCTTGGGCCCAGGATTTCAGGTTATGGTGAGCTATGATTGCACCACTGAACTCTAGCCTGGGCCACAGAGTGAAACCCTGTCTCAACAAACAAACAAACAAAGAATTCAATCCCGTTTACAGTAGTCACCACAACAAAATATTTTATTACATGAAAGATCTCTACAAGGAGAACTATAAAACACTGCTGAAAGAAATCACAGATAACACTAATGAAAAAGCATTCAATGCTCATAAATTGGAAGAATTAATACCATGAAAATGTTCATAGTACCCGAAGCAATCTACAGATTCAATGCTATTCCTATTAAATTACCGCTGTCATTTTTCTTTTTCTTTTCTTTTTTTTCTTTTTTTTGAGATGGAGTCTCACTCTATTGCCCAGGTTGGAGTGCAATGGCATGATCTCAGCTCACTGCAACCTCCGCCTCCCGGGTTTAAGCGATTCTCCTGTCTCAGCCTCCCGAGTAGCTGGGATTACAGGCACACGCTTGCCATGCCTGGCTACTTTTTTGTATTTTTAGTAGAGATGGGGTTTCACCGTGTTCCTCAGGCTTGTCTGGAACTCCTGAGCTCAGGCAATCTACCCGCCTTAGCCTCCCAAAGTGCTAGGATTACAGGTGTGAGCCACTGCGCCCAGCCTGTTGTTGTTTTTTGAGGCATCGTCTCACTCTGTCACCCAGGCAGGAGGACAGTGGTGCGACCTTGGTTTACCGCAACCTCCACCTCCAGAGTTAAAGCGATTCTCTTGCCTCAGCCTCCTGAGTAGCTGGGATTACATGCACACACCATGATGCCCAGCTAATTTTTGTATTTTTAGTAGAGATAGGTTTTCAACAAGTTGGCCAAGCTGGTCTCGAACTCTTGACCTCAAGTGATCTGCCTACCTCAGCCTCCCAAAGTGCTGGGATTACAAGAGTGAGCCGCTGCACCTGGCATCACTGTCATTTTTCACAGAATTAAAAAAATTCTAAAATTCATATGGAACCAGAAAGGAGCCTAAATAGCCAAGTCAGTCCTAAGCAAAAAGAATAAAGCCAAAGGCATCACACTACTCAACTTCAAACTATATCACAAGGCTACAGTAACCAAAACATCATGGTACTGGTTCAAAAATAGACACACAAACCAATGAGACAGAATAAAACCCCTGAAATAAAGATATGCATCTAAAACCAACTTTGTCTTCTACAAAGTTGAAAAAAATAAACTATGGTGAAAAAATATCTTCTTCAATAAATGTTGTAGGGAAAACTGGCTAGCCATATGCAGAAGAATGAAACTGTACCCCTACCTTTTGCCATATACAAAAATTAACTCAAGATGGATTGAAGACTTAAGTGTAAGATCTCAAACTATAAAAGTCCGAGAAGTAAACCTGGGAAAATACTTTTCTGGACACTGGCCTAGGCAAAGAAATTATCACTAAACCCTCAAAAGCAAATGCAATAAAAACAAAAATTGACAATTGGTACTAAATTAAACTACAAAGCTGCTGCATATCAAAAGGAACTATTAACAGAGTAAATAGACAACCTATAGAATGGAAAAAAATGTTTGCAAACTATGCATCCAACAACTAATATTCAGAATCTATAAGCAACTTAACAAGAAAACACAAATGACCCCATTAAAAAGTCGGCAAAGGACATGAATAAACACTTCTCAAAAGAAGACATACAAGTGGCCAAAAACATATGTAATATGTTCAGCATCACTAATCATCAGAGAAATGCAAATCAAAACCACAATGAGATACCCTCTTATACCAGGCAGAATGGCTATTATTAAAAAGCTAGGAAATAACAGATGTTGGCAAGATTGATGAGAAAACAGAATGCTTATACACTGTTCATGGGAATGCAAATTAGTTCAGCCACTGTGGAAAGCAGTTTGAAAATGGCTCAAAGAACTAAATATGGAATTATCATTTGACGAGCAATCCTATTACTCGGTATATTCCCAAAGGAAAATAAATTGTTCTACCAAAAAGATACCTGTACTTGCATGTTTATTTCAGCACTATTCACAATAGCAAAGACATAGAATCAACCCAGGTGCCCGTCAGTGATGGATTGGGTAAAGAATATGTGGTACTTGTACACCGTGGAATGCTACACAGCCATAAAGAAGAATGAAATCATGTCCTTTGCAGCAACATGGATGCAGCTAGAGGCCATTATCCAAAGTGAATTAATGCAGAAACAGAAAATCAAATACTACTGCATGTTCTCATTTATAAATGGGAGCTAAACACTGGGTACATATGGACACAAAGATGAGAACAATAAACACTGGGGATTTCAATACTGGGGAAGCAGTGGGGGACAGATCGAAAAACTGCATATTGGGTACAATGTTCACTCTTTGGTCGATGGGATCATTTGAAGCCCCAACCTCAGCATCGCGAGATATACCCATGTAACAAACCTGCACACGTACCCCAAGAATCTAAAATTTAAAAAAGGAATTATATTTAACATGTGTATTTAGAACCCTAACATATGAAATACATAAAAGTGGTACTTTGTAGTTTAAATGTATTTTATCATTTTAATTGTGAAACATTTTTCTCTTATAAATGGGATCAATGGAAATAATAAAGCTCTTCTGATAAGCTGAAAATTTGCAACCAAAAAAGAAATAAAAGATAATGTTTCTTGTACTGTTACAATTTCTGTTGATAAATTTTGAATCTGCGTTTTCCTATATGTGACACGTCGTTTTCTTTTGACTGCTTTCAAGAATTTCCATTAACTCTAGTTATTAGTAGTTTGACTATGATGGACCCGGGTACGGTTTCTTTGTCCATATCCTGCTTGGCTTTTACTGAGCTTCCTGAATATGAAAATTTGTTTTTAAAATCTAATTTAAGAAGTCTTGGGGCACTGTTAGCTCAGTAAGTTGTATACCTCATCCTGACGTACCACTCTTTCTTGAATTGTATTCATGTCTGTCAGACATTTAATATTGCCCTCAGGTCCTTGAACTGTTCACTTAAAAAAATCTTTTTTTCTCATGTTCTATATATCTATATTGATTCGTCTTCAAGTTGCTGATTCTTTTCTCCATTATTTCCACTCTGTTATTAAGCCAATACACTAAACTTTTTTTTTTTTTTTTCCTGAGACCGGGTTTTACTCTGTTGTCCAGGCTGGAGTGCAGTAGCATGATCATAGCTCACTGTAGCCTGTACCTCCTGGGCTCAAGGGATCCTCATGCCTCAGCCTCCATAGTAGCTGGGACTACAGGTACATGCCACCATGCCTGGCTAATGTTTTAACATTTTTTGTAGAGATGAGGTCTCACCATCTTGCATAGGTTGGTCTCAAACTCCTGTACTCAAGAGATCCTCCCTTCTTGGCGTCCCAAAGTGCTGGGATTATAGGCATGAGCCACTTTGCCTGGTCCAATTAAATTATTTATTTTTTGAGATGGGAGTCTTGTTTTGTCATCCAGGCTGGAGTGTAGTGGCACGATCTTGGCTCACTGCAACCTCTGCCTCCCAGGTTCAATAAATTCTCCTGCCTCAGCCTCCAGAATAGCTGGGACTACATGTGTGTGCCACCATGCCCAGATAATTTTGTATTTTTAGTAGAGACAGGATTTTGCCATGTTGAACAGGCTGGTCTCGAACCTCTGACCTCAACTGATCCACCTGCCTTGGCTTTCCAAAGTGCTGGGATTACAGGGGTGAACCACCGTGTCCCACTCCAATAAACTTTTAATTTCAAAAATTGTGTTTTGGTTTTAGAATTTCCATTAGGTATTTTGTATTATATTTCTCTGTTGAAATTTTCTATAATTTTGAGTGTGCATTCCTTTGCTTTCTTGAGCATAATTATAACAGCTGTTTTAAAATTCTTGTCTGCCGATTACAACATTCAGATCATCTCACCAATGGTCTTGGTTGGTTGTATTTTCTTGTAGGAATGAGTTATGTATTTCTTCTTGTATGTTGATTAATTCTAGCTTTTCTTCTAGGCATTAGGAAAATTATTTTGTTGAAACTCTCAAGTCTGCTATATTTCTATTAGGAGAGTTTTATAAGACAATTTACTTGCTTGGACTCAAAACTCTCTTTTCGGTAGTAGTTCAAATCATATTTCAATTGTTTTAGCTTAGTTGCCCTGCTGTGAATCTGTTTCCTGCCTGCATTCATCAGGCAACTGAGATTTTTGCAGAGATTCAGTATATAACATGGTGCTCTCACTCATTCTCTTTCTGAGATGTGACCCCTCTCTTTGTAGTACCTGTGATTGTTATGAATTCTGTGTTGTTTTTTGTCTGGCCAGAAATATGTCAGAAATGTGTGGCTTTTTATGTCAAAGTTTTAGTCACTTCACCTGGCATCACCTTTATGCTGGTCTCATTAAAAGTCATAAAAATTGTAAACACGTCCTGTCTGCTGCTGGTTTTTTCTTCCAATTTTCTGTCTTCCCTCCAGAATTTGCCTGCTTATTTACACTCTCCAGTGCCTTCAGGTCTTTATTTTATTTTGCTCACAGTTAATAGCTGATATCTGCAGAAGATCAGGCTTCACAATGAGGGGTGGAGTTGGCGGGACTTCCTGGGCCAGTTCAGGGACTTTTGCAAAAGACCCCTGTGACTCAGGGTTTTGAGTTCTTAACCAATTGAGTGAAGGATTCAAAATTAACCATTCCAAGGGAGAACTGAAAAAAGAACCACTCTCAGTGGACAAAAAGAAAGGGGAGGGGGTAACACAGGGATATAAGCCTTAGCCACCAGAGCGAGCAACAGCAATCCTTCCGGGTCCCCTTCCAGGTCCCGTTCCACCACGGGGAAGCCTTCCTTTAGCTTTGTTCAATAAACTGCGCTGCTGCTCACTCTCCTGGTCCGTGGAGTCTTTTTTTTTTTTTTGGAGACGGAGTCTTGCTCTGTTGCCTAGGCTGGAGTGCAGGGGCGCAGTCTCGGCTCACTGCAAGCTCCGTCTCCCGGGTTCACACCATTCTCCTGCCTCAGCCTCCCGAGTAGCTGGGACTACAGGCACCCGCCACCATGTCTGGCTAATTTTTTTTGCGTTTTTTTTTTTTTAGTAGAGACGGGGTTTCACTGTGTTAGCCGGGATGGTCTCGATCTTCTGACCTCGCGATCCGTGGACTCTTTTTGAGCTGTAACACTGGGAAGATCCCCAGCTTCATTCTTTGAAGTTAGCGAGACCACGAATCCATCGGCAGGAAAAACTCCTGACTCAATAGGAGCTTGCTTAGCTGCATTGGATATGAGTACTAGTTTTATTTTGATGAAAGCATGGTAATCATGTTCCTTTCAGTTTAGGGCATTTAAAATCTTAATCTAGCTGTGGGTACACTGCAGGTATATGATAAATGTTGAATGAGTAAATGAATTAAGCAACTTGTCTAATTACTTTTTCACGGAAATAGAAGGTGGTTTGACCTAATTAGATGAATTGACTGACTTTTGCTATCCTGGTGACCCAGTTTACAGGCTTGCAGAAAGGAAATGGTGATTTCTGTGTTTGCCTGCATAGTTTTTGCGTGGTGGACTCTTGCCTCACTTAAACTAACATTTCTTGTGCATGCCCGACATGGTTTCTCAGCAGCACAAATCAATAAACTAGAAAGAAATATACCTTGAGTTTTGGAACGATAAGATAAACACTGTTTGTCATTGTTCCAAAGAAACAGACTTCAATTATGAAGCAGGTCACTTGGGTAAATAAGATTGCTTTAACTTCTAGTAAAATAATCGAACGAGTGCTTTGTAGAAAAAAAAAAAACTCTCATTTAAGTGTTGTAATGGACATGAAATATGAACAATAAACAGTCTATAATTATGAGAAACTAATTTGATTGCTTTTTCCAAAAATAATTCAATTACTGAAGTAGCAGTCAAAAGAAATAGAACAGATGTTTGATCCAATGTCTCATAAAATATTTTACTTAGCTACATACAAATGAATTAAAATTGATTTTATGGATGCCAATTCAGGAGCAGAAATGCTATATAATAGAACCTCAAATTACTCAGGAGATTTATTTTGGAATAATACTGTGTAATTTGGAGTGGAGAAAGTTTATGGAAAATTGGAGAAAGGGATTAGTGACAAAGAATTGAAAACCGTATGTTGCTTATGGAGATATTTAAAATTTAGGAATTTAATATTTTAAAAATATTTATTCAATAGAGTATTTACTCAGTATGGTATATGATTTAACGAACATGGGTAGAGACAGAGACCAAAGAAGAAGGTATGGGAGCTACAGTGGTTTAAAAATATGTCCAAGAATTCTTTGATAGTCTTGCTTATCAAAAGATAAAGTCCGCCAGGCTGGAGGGCAGTGGTGCGATTTCGGCTCACCGCCTCCCGGGTTCAAGCGATTCTCCCACCTCAGCCTCCTGAGTAGCTGGGACTACAGGTGCGCACCACCGTGGCCGGCTAATTTTTTTGTATTTGTAGTAGAGGCAGGGTTTCACTATGTTGGCCAGGCTGGTCTCGAACTCCTGACCTCAGGTGATCCGCTGGCCTTGGCCTCCCAAAGTGCTGGGATTACAGGTGTGAGCCACCTCACCCAGCCTCAAAAGATAACACCTAATCCCTTCGCTGCCTTGCCTGAATGTGAATGGGCTTCGTGACTCACTTCTAAATAAGAAAATGTGGCAGAAATCACAACTGAGCCATTTTGAGACATTGCTGCCTCTGCCTGCTCTCGCTTGGATTTCCTCCCATGAGGGAAGCCGGCCGCCATGGCATCAGGACACTGAAGAAACCCTACAGGGAGGTGGGTGAGTGAGGAGCTGAAGCCTCCTGGGACAGCTGGCCCCAACTGACTAACCCTGTGAGTGGGCCTGCATCAAGTCACATCTTCAGAGGACTTTGGATGACTGCGGTCCTGGCTGAGAACCTGACTGAAATCTCAGGAGAGACCTTGGGCTAGAACCACCCAGCTCAGACACTCTCAAATTCCTGACCCACAAAAACTGTGAGATTATCAAGGCTTATTATTGTTTTAAACAACCAAGTTTTGAGGTAATTTTGTGTGTGTGTGTGTGTGTGTTTGAGACAGTATCTTGCTCTGTCACCCAGGCTGGAGTGCAGTGGCCTGATCTTGGCTCACTGCAGCCTGCACCTCCTGAGCTCAAGTTATCCTCCCACCTCAGCCTCCTGAGTAGCTGAGACTACAGACATATACCACCACACCCGACTAATTTTTTAAAATTTCTCTGTAGGGTCTTTTTGTAGTGATGCGGGTCTCCTTATGTTGCGCAGGCTGGTCTTGAACTCCTGGGTGCAAGCTATCCTCCTGCCTCAGCCTCTCAGAGGTTGGGATTACAGGCATGAGTTACCACACCCAGCCCAAGGTAACTTCTTACGCAATAACAGGAGGTCACAAAATTCTAGTTATGCTGAATTTGAATTTTTACTTAGAAATGACACAGGAGCTTACATAACACTAGTTATGTTTAATTAGGTTTTTTGGTGACCTGTTTTTAGGGTTGGAGACCAGTTTCCTTAGATGAGGGTAGAGATTCTCCTGGTAGCGCTCTGGCACAGAGATGTGTGTGAGTGCCAGTGGAGTTGGGGGCAGTGCTGGTAAACTGGGGAGAACTGAAGTGAGGCAGAAATCAGGTATGATTTGAAGGTTTTTATCTAAAATATTCCGATCAATTTGAAATTTTCTGACTTAAGTGAGTTGTCATTAAAAAAGCAAATACATTTGCGAGGGTAAAATTCATCAGTCATTTGCACCTCACTGTAGATTATTTGAACAGATAATGACATTGCCCAACATGTGGCTAAAATATGGTGGAATGGGACTCTTGGGGAAGACAGGCTCGGAACAGGCAAGGGGAGATGGGTGCCTGGGAAGGGTCTTGCCCTCGATTCTGGGATCCAGACAGCAAGTTGAACAGGAAGGGAACTGAGAACTCAGGTCCTTTATTCCAAAAGACATGTAAAAAGAGAATAGGAGAAGAGAACAGATTGAAAAATAATGCAACCATTGAAGTAGAGAGGGAGAGAAGAAAGAAAAGAAAATGTTTGAAGCTAAAGATCATCTATTCTGAAATTGTCCTGGAGTCCTGTCATGGTTATGTTTAGAATGCTGCGGAGATTCTTCTTGGTGCCCTTTTTGGCATATTCTCAAAAGTGTCAACAACGATGCTTGCCTTACCATGTGTGTATGAAGAGAGTTCGCTGGAGTTGTGATACCTGGGGCACGGTATGTGAATTGTGTCCACACGTTGGAGTTGTCACTCTGATGCAGTGAAAGTCCTGGCTGAACCTTGTGTCCTTCTGTGCCTCCTCATCTTAGCAGTGTAGTCATATTCTGCCTGGCATGGTAATCATTACTCTATGTTCCTTCTTCCTCCCAGATTGTAGGCAGACTAGTGGTTGGGGCCCTGTCTCATCCAGTTTGGTGCTTCCTGGTGAATGTATTGGTATCATCTTGATATAAATATCTGTAGAATTGTATTGACTATGGAAAACCACATTTAGTATTTTGCTGTAGCATTGAGCCAATATGGCTTTCTTGAAAGAGCCAGAGTTTAGAACTATCCAGTATTTGTCTAAGGTATATATTTATTAAATTTTAATCCTCAATGGGAGTGCATGCCTGAAGTATACATGAGGTGAGGATGAAGTATTGACTTTGTGGGGCATAGTAAGGAAAATGACATAAAATTGGAAGAAGAAAAAGAGGAGGGAATAGCCCTTACCATGACATCGCACCTAGAAAATGGAATTAGAATAGGTATAAAAGAGAGGAGAAAGAAAGGATATGTGAGAGAGAAGGAAAGTGGAGAAAAAGATGTAGATAACGAGTGCAAAGTGATAGAACATGAAATATGTAAATGAAGGACAGGGTTGAGATGTTACCAGAACGCTCAGAATATAAAATCCAGGACTGTCCCAGTTAATAGATATGCCATTGATTTTATTTAATATTGTGTTCCTTTGGGTCTTTTGGTTACAGGGAGTTGAGATGTAAACTAGATTTAAAAAATAAAGCTTTATTTTAAGGATATACATGTGTTGAACAAAGATAGAAAAGCCCAGGAACCAGGTTACTCCAGTGGCCATCACTGGCCAGACCACTCAGCTTCCCCAGTCCAAAATCTGAAGGGAGCCAGTCTGACTGGCTTTGCTAAGCACGACCCTCTGATTGGACAGAGTTTTGTCGGCTGGGCCAGCTGGTCCTTGCTTGTGTCAATCCCCCATTTGGTGTTCATCCCTGTGCAAAGAAGAGCCTGGGGCAGCTTCCTTGAGTAAGCAAGGGATCATTGAACGTGTGAACAGTGCTGTGGTTGAAATGACTGGTTGAAACGACCAATTGAAATATGAATGACAAGCCGGGATGGTGGCTCATGCCTGTACTTGTAGCCACTCGGGAGGCTGAGGCAGGAGGATTGCTTGAGCCTAGGAGTTCGAGACCAGCCTGGGAATCATGGCAAGACCTCATTTCAAAAAAAAAAAAATTAAAAAATAAAAAGGAAAAAATATGAATAATAATTTGAAAGGAAAAGAAAATAAAACCCTGAATCATATTTACAGACAACCCACAGGCTTTAAGGAAGATCTAAACCTGTAATATGATAACAAGGAAGGCATCTGATATACTTGATAAACAATTTTTAACTTTTACTGCTTCTCTGTGAGACTCCTTGTATTAGTCAGTTTGGGCTTCCCTAATGAAATACCACAGACTAGGAGGCATATGAACAACAAAAATTCATTTCTCACTCTTTTGGATGCTGAGTCTAAGAGCAAGATGCTGGCCAATTTGGTGTCTAATGAGGCCCCCTTCCTGGTTCATAGATGGTACGTACCTTCTCACTGTAACCCCACATGAAGGTGGAGTGAGGGAGCTTTCTGAGGTCTCTTTTATGAGGGCACTAATCCCAGTCGTGAGGGCGGAGTCTAATTGCTACGAAAGGCCCCACCTCCTACTACAGTATCCTTTACCCAAATGCTTGGGACCAGAAATGTTTCTGATTTTGGAATATTTGCATTATACATATTTACCAGTTGAGTACCCCAAATTTGAAAATGAGAAATCTGAAATGTTGCAATGAGCATTTCCTTTGGGCATCATGTTAGCACTCAAAAGTGGCAGATTTTGGAGCATTTCAGATTTCAGATTTTCCAATTTTGGCTGCTTGGCCTGTTCCATCACATCGGGGGTTAGAATTTCAACCTATGAATTTTGGGGGAGGCATGCCGACCTTCCGTCTATAGCACCTCTACATTATCTTATAGATTCATCTTTAACTTGTTTCAGATTTTTCTCAGTACTTTAAATCTTACACCATATGCGCTGGGTGATTTTTCTACTTTTAAATGGGCCCTCTTGAAAATAGATGGGAAATAGATTCTTGGAAATAAAACATCAGAGTCTTTTCTGACTTCTTGGGTGGGTGGGTAGAAACAGATGATTCCATACCTGACATCTGCTTCCTTTAATACCCTTCAGGGTCTTTGCCCTATGTCTCTGAAAACTCCTTCAAAATCACTTCAAACCACTTCAGACTTTTTAGGGCCGGTAAATGCTCCCACAGCATAAATAGTTGTTCCTGTCAAATCGGTTGGACTGTGTCTTAGGGGAAGACAATATTAATGTCTTTTTCTTTACACCTTTACAAACAAAAATTCATTAAGGCAAGAGGCAAGTCATAGAAACATATTTCTCTGGTGTGCTTTTGTTGTCATGTTACTGGAAATAAATACCTCCGATGCTGTAGTTGCTGATATAATGAAAATCTAAGTAGATGATGGTGTTTGTATTGCAGGTGCTAAGGGCCTCTCGCACTGGCACTGGCACTGTGGACTCATTGAGTTTTCTTGTGTTCTTACCAGCTGATAATAGGGTCATTCTTCTCAGGGTCCCAGTGGCTGTAGAGAGCTGTTTGTGGGAAAGCCATTGTGGGACAGGTTTGAGAAGGTCTAGACAAGGGCAGGCCCCGAAAGATAGAGGACTACAATTTACATTTATTGCCTGCCTTGCCTCAGGTGCCTGGCATGATGTCTCAATCCCAGAAGCTCTTGAAAAGTAAAAGGCAGCCACAGGCAAACAGAGGAAACAGAACCAATCTGTTAAACGCAAAGGTGTTTACTCTGCATCCCAGCCTCAGAAATGCTCATATCCCACTAGTGGGACAGAAGGGAGCTTATGGAAACATATTGTGAGTGGAGCAGACAGAGTGTCATGATTTTCAAAAATCTGCTGTAACCTTCTGGTTCAGTTTTTGTTTCCCTGAGGGCAAGGGAGTGAGATTTTGTATTTTTCCTTATTTAGAAATTCACATCCAGATAAAGCATCCCTTGACTTTATGAGTGAATATCTGGAGAGAATGCTTATGTGTCCAGTGTGAGAATGACTTGGAACCCAAGATATGTTGATTGATGATGGAGAGTATGCTTAGCCAGTAGTGAGGCAATTTATTCAGCTGCTAGAACAGGCTTCTTTTTTTGATGACATGTAACTGATCATTTGACATCCATGAAAGAGAGCACATAGTGGTTAAGAGCACCAACTTGGGAACCAGGCTGCCTGGCTTCAATCCCTGCTCTGCCACCTACAAGGTATGTGATCCTGGGCAAGTTATTTAATTTCTTGGTGTCTCAGTTTCCTCATCTTGACAAAAGTCAAGGTTTGTGAATGGCTCAGACTGGCTCTGGTGTCTGGTAAGTGCTGTATAAGCATGTGTTACACACAGACATATGCATGTACACAAATACTTGGTGCTATTCTGGCTATGTCATCAGCCAACTTCTGAAGCTACATGCTCAGTCTTTCATCTATAAAGTAAAGGGGATAGACTAAACTCCATTTTAGTTGTACAGTCTATGATTCTAGGTCATGGTGTTTGGAAGTGGTGGTAAAATTACAAAGAATATTATGGAAATGACAATCAGCGACCATAAGGAATCGTCTTTAGGAATAGGTGTTGATGATTCAAATGTATTTCCATTCTCCCAGTATTTGAAAGTATGGGATGGTATGTGGGTAATCTTGGATTCAGGAGTTTATATCTACACAGGCATCAGCCAGATAAAAAGGAACTGACAAGCTCTCATCAACCATGAGACATTTTCCCATCACAAATGAAAACTTTATGACCCAGACTGTGTAAAGCCTGGCTAACATTAAGATTAGGAAAGATCTATACTTTAATCAGAAGAAAGAAAAAGCCAAAGATTTAAAAATAGCAGGGCGGCTTAGCAAATCTCCAGGCTAAGCTGAGTGTGTAGTTGAGATACAGGTTGTTAAGCAAACTTTCACTGATACCCTCAGGGAAGAAACTGTGAAATAAGGCAGCTGAGCAGGGATTTCTCAGAAAGAGTAAGATAAATTTCACAGTATTTGGAGAATTTACTTTCCATAAAATTGAAAAAAATTTAAAATCTGAAGTTGAATGGAAAAAGAGATACAGCTCAAAGGACAACACTATTTCATTGGAAAAAGAATGATGTACCTTGTAACATATAACTTAAATAAATTCTGAGCATCTTTAGGACTCTTACAATATTTTTTCATTTTCTTTTCCTTTTATTCGTCAGTTGTTGTAAGAGGTGTGTTTTAAGTATGACCTTAGCTTTGTTAGTTGCTTAGAGCTCTTTACAAAGAAAAGAACATTGCTGAAAAGAGCCATGAATAAATAAGAAGTCAGTATAGATTTGCAAATATTTTATAAAGGTCTAAGGGTCACTAAAGTATTGGAAAATGGGAAAAGGGAGCAGATAAAAGAAAAAGCATCAACAAAAAGTGAAAACTTTAAGAGAAAATACACAGAAGCAGAAAATTTAATTAAACTAAAGTTTACTGAAAGGGTCAAGATGTTATAATGAACCTCAACAACTAGAAAGACCTTTGAGAGAGGAAGAGGCATACCAATAAATAAAAAGGAGAATTGTGATAAGACTTTAAATGGATAAGGCTGTGAACTTACTGTTCTCTTAACAGGCTGACTTTCAAAGCCTAGGCAAGGTCTTTACTATTAGAAAGTCATGAGGACCTTCTTAAAAAGCCTTGAATATCGTATTCAGTTTGAGGCATTTCACTGCCAGGAAAATGAAGGCAAACAGAGATGGGAATTCAGAGTTTAAAACACACACACACACACACACACACCGAAAATATTTCAGGGTCTATGGAGAATTGACTTTTCAAGAGAAATTATGAATAAAAAGAATAAATATCTTTGCTTGCGAAGTCTAAAGAGAGGAAAGTTATCACCTTCCTGTTGTATGCGCCTAAAATTTGACAGTGTGAAATTACGAAGTAACAGATATTCTCATTTAAATCCTGTGAACTTGTTTAGTCATTGGTGTGACTCTACCTTTCACTTTAGGTTACTGACATTTATTTATCAAGATTTGTTTTTTACATAGGACATTTATAAACACATACATACATATACAGATCCCTATAGCCAATAAGTATCCAATCTTCCTTCCCTTTCCCTGCATTTTCTCTTAAAGTTGATGACCTCTGAGTCTACTGTACATTTGCAGCTTCCCTATACATTTCTCTAAAGAGATATAAGGACCACACATTTGATTGGCTGAACTTGAGGTTGCCCATCTCAGCTTCAGCTAAAGTGAGCTGTTATTATTATTCATATGGGTGTCCAATACAATCGCTTTAAAGGTTCACTTTTGCTCACAGGGGATTATTGAGTGGGGCAGGGTGGGGAGTGAGATATTGCTGGTTGTTTCAATACTAAGGGAATTCTATATATGCTATCATTTTGCTTTAGCTGTGAAGAAAGATGAGAAAGTCAGTAAAAGAAACTTGAGATCCACTGAAATAAATTATTTAACGCATATGAACAGGTAAGAGGCTCAAAATATGTGGATTAAATATTGTTGCTGCAGAAATATGACTGTTTTCTCCCTTTTCTACCTATTACCTGGTCATTCTCTTCCCTACATGAAATCCAAGACTTTTACATCCTAGGTGCACCAAATAAAAAGGTATTCAATAGACAAATGCTAGTGGTTTTACAGATAGAGTGGTCTAGGGAGGATAGGGTGTTGAGTTTTGAAATGGGAAGTTGTTTTTAATCTTATTTAAAATTCTTTCTGGCTGTGTAAGCCATAGATCACGGTGTGCTATGCTTGGGTAGCTATATATGTTCCATCAATGAGAGCGCTGGGCTGAGGAGTTAAGCAAATGTTGTTTTGTGTTGCCAGCTAGGTTTCAAAATATGGCAGTCCCCATGTTTATTACCGACTAGTATTTTTCAAGAAAATATAAAAATTGTCATCTTCTGTGTCAGCATGAGACCACTGAATCATTAAGTCTCACCAGCGCAGACTGTAACAAAAAGATGTTTTCCTTTGCTGTGAGTTTAACCATTTTATGGGGAGCTGTTTTCAAAAAACTCTGCATTTAATGCAATAAAGATGACATTTAATGTACAACAGGTATTAATAGAAGTTATCACAACTAAGTCAAGGTGAGACGAATAGTGGAAAGTGGCAGTCACAGTTTGATAACTGGAATTAAATGCAGAAATCCAAGGGTTAGAGAAGGCAGTAACAGCTCCTACTGACCAGCAGGGGTCACCCAATAACCAGAAAACAGATAGGAGGCTGGTCTGTTCTGAGCGCTGAAATATAGGAGAAACACTCCCGTGCGAGGTCTCAGGCTGCTCTACGGAGACACACACAGAACTCACTCATAATCCTAACTCAAAACCGAAACACAGCGATTCACTTCCCAGAAATGATGTTCTTCACTGGATGAAGGGAGAAAACCTCGGGGCCAACTCTGGAGCTCTGCTACATGTAGGGGAGTGAAGAATCATGGACTGGGAGTGGAAGTTGCACCCAATGACGTAAATGGAAGAGGGTGGAAGATACACCTAAGGGGGAGAAACTCCCTGTTGAGTTCAGATGCTATTGATCTAACTTCAGAGACCCAGAACAGAGAGGCCAGCCTCCAGTCAGGCTTCCTTTGCCGTGTTCAGGTACAGAACATTAAAACCTGTTCCTGGCCCCTTATGTTTCAAAGATTTTTGTAAAATGCATTTTTAAAACATCAGAGAAGTTCAGATTACCAGGTTTTCCTCACAACGATTCTTCCATTCTTCTTATAGCTGCTCTGTGCTTCCTTTTCTCTTCAATGTCTGCTATAAAGAAACGGGTGCCCTATCGATTCTTTGTCTGTGGATTTCTGAATAATTCCCTGAAAGGACCTTCAGAGGGACGGATCAGTAATAAAAGTAGCAGCTAACATTCTTGATAGAGGATAGTGTCATACCCTGCCCTAGGCTATCACTGAACATGTGTATGTCTGATAACTTTCAAAAGGGCTTTATGATGTTGATACCTTTTTGGTGTTGTTGTTGAGACGGAGTTTCGCTGTTGTTGCCCATGCTGGAGTGCAGTGAGGAGATCTTGGCTCACTGCAACCTCCACTTCCCGGGTTCAAGCGATTCTCCTGCCTCAGCCTCCCGAGCAGCTGGGATTCTCCTGCCTCAGCCTCCCGAGCAGCTGGGATTACAGGCCCCCGCCACCAGGCCTAGCTAACTTTTCTTTTTTTTTTTTTTTTTTTTTTTTTTTTTTTTTTTTGAGGCGGAGTCTCGCTCTGTCGCCCGGACTGGAGTGCAGTGGCCGGATCTCAGCTCACTGCAAGCTCTGCCTCCCGGGTTTGTGCCATTCTCCTGCCTCAGCCTCCGGAGTAGCTGGGACTACAGGCGCCCGCCACCTCGCCCGGCTAGATTTTGTATTTTTAGTAGAGACGGGGTTTCACCGTGTTAGCCAGGATGGTCTCGATCTCCTGACCTCGTGATCCGCCCGTCTCGGCCTCCCAAAGTGCTGGGATTACAGGCTTGAGCCACCGCGCCCGGCCATAACTTTTCGTAGTTTTAGTAGAGATGGGGTTTTACCATGTTGGCCAGGCTGGGCTCGAATTCCTGACCTCAGGCGATCCACCTGCCTTGGCCTCCCAAAGTGCTAGGATTACAGGTATGAGCCACTGCACTCGGCTGATGTCAACACCAGAGAGCAGGTCTGCCTGATGCAAATTCCTAATTACCCTGCTGTTTGACTGTAAATCTCAGATCAAAAAGGACAAAGAAACATTAAAATTCAACCATTTTGACCAGCTGCCTGATGCTCGAATACTTTCTATGGCATCTCCGTTAGCTGGTCATACGTTGTTACAGTTACACATTGCTGAGATGGGGACTCCTAAGTCTTCTGCATTTGAACAGCTCTGGCGGTAAGAGGGCCATATAGTCAGATGGAAGAAAGCATCTCATAACTACTCTTTTTACTGACTGGTGCGTATTCTCCTCCTACTGGGTCAACGCGAGGAGACTGATTTCCCTTCAGGGTAGTCCTTTATACATTTGAAGGGAGTTACTCTGAATCTCTCAGGTTTTCTCTTTATTAAATGCACTAAGATCTCTCAGAGATCTTTATTACGTTGTTTAAGCATGGTATCAGTTTCACTCTTTCCTACATCTGAATGAATTACATTGGTTCATGTTCTTCCAAACATGTGGTTCCCAGAGCAGAGTGAGGCTAGTGTGTCGAGGGGTCTGTCATCTCTTTTTTTCAAGATATTATGCTTTGATTGATTCCTGTTTTCTAAGAAACACTCAAATTTGTTATTTTTTTCTACTTGTGTATTTTCTCCTCATTTCCCAGAAATGATAATTTTTTTGCTTGGTTCTTAGAATCAGATAAATGCACAACTATATAATGAAAATTAATTTAGCAACAGCTAACAAAAGGCAAAGACATTTTTGTAAACGTTAGTTTCAGTGGTAGATAATGGTAGGATTCAACCTCTCAAAACATTAATTGACTTTCCTTATAACATCATGTGCCAATGTTGCTTTACAAATCATGGTGAACACATTTTGCTGGGTTGAAATGATAAATTCATTTTTATGTTCATCCCTAGTTTAGGATTTTAGCACTAAATTTCTAGCCAGTTATCACTGTACTTTTATGAAAGCTCATGTTTAAATAACTTTAGATGTATAGATTGTAGACATAATATGCTACAACCATTGCCTTCTTATGAACAGTTAACAAGTATAATTTAAAAAACTACTCAGCTCTCCCAGGAGAGTGTTTTGAACAAGTTGGAAAACAGAATTAAACAGCATATCATGCAAAGTGGGTGGCTGAGTTAATGTTTCTATTTTCTTTCTATGGGACTTTTACAATATTGTATGCAAACAATCTGAGCTAAGGTTGCGTAAGATGTCAATTCAAAAATATTCAAGTTATTTTATAGACATTAAAAAGCACCTTGCATTATCATTCTCAAATTTTGTAAGTGGACAAAAATCTATTTGTGCATAGTTGCACCCAGATGATATAAATTTTTAATGTGGTTAAACTCCATTTGAATATATGCCAAGATAGATGCAATGATTAGCTTATTTTGAAAATTACCACTTTAATCTTTCCCATTACTGGATAGCCTCTAACAAAGAGAGAACCTTTCTGACCTCTTAAATAGTCGTAAAATTGAAGATCTCAGCTTGACTTTTAGACCTTCTGCTGACCCAAGGCAAATTAGACCTTCTTCAGGATTTGACTTGAAAGACACTGAGCAAATACTTAGAGGAGTGATTACAGAGTTTAAGCCCCAGAGTAGAAGAAAATAGAGAACATGAGTTAAGAAACATTTTTCTGCACATAAAGGGAAAGGAGCCATAACAATGTAAAAGAGAAAGATTAGGAGGGATGGAAGTTGGCATTAAGTGGTACCTGCATATGTCAAAAGGGATTTGGTGCCGTAGCTCTTTGGGTCTCAAATGAGACTTGCTATGAAAAGGCTAACACCTCAGATAAATTGAAAGGGTATCCAAACAAAATAGATACCTGTACCCATCTGAAATCCAAAGAACAGGCACTCTTACTGCTATAGTTTTTTTTTTTTTTTTTTTTTTTTTTTTTTTTTTTTTTTTTT
>NC_045436.1:30212560-30307386 GCF_002776525.5 Piliocolobus tephrosceles | reverse complement strand
CAGAGTCTCGCTCTGTCATCCAGGCTGGAGTATAGTGGTCGGATCTCAGCTCACTGCAAGCTCCGCCTCCCAGGTTCATGCCATTCTCCTGCCTCAGCCTCCCGAGTAGCTGGGACTACAGGTGCCTGCCACCTCGCCCGGCTAATTTTTTGTATTTTTTAGTAGAGACGGGGTTTCACTGTGTTAGCCAGGATGGTCTTGATCTCCTGACCTTGTGATCTGCCCATCCTGGCCTCCCAAAGTGCTGGGATTACAGGCTTGAGCCACCACGCCCAGCAAAGTTTTAATGTGTCCCTCCAAAAGCATGTGCTAGGAACTTAATCCTAAATGCAAAAGTATTGGGAGGTGGGGTCTAACAGGAAGTGTTTAGGTCATGAGGGCCCCACCCTCATAAATAAATTAATGCAGTTATAAAAGAACTTGAGGTGGTGGTTTGATCTCTTGTTTTATGTCATTGTCCTTTCTTTGCCCTTTTGCTATGAGATGATGCAGCAAGAAGGCCCTCACAAGATGCCAGCCCTTCTGTCTTGGACTTCTCAGTCTCCAGAATCATGATCCAATAAACTTCTGTTCATTACAAATTACGCAGTTTGTGGCATCCTGTTATAGCAGCACAAAACCAATTAGGATAAAAAAATTGGTACCAAAAAGTGGAGCTGTTGCTTTGACAAATGCCTGAAAATGTGAAAATGTGGAAGCAGTTTTGAAACTGGGTTATGGGGAAAAGCTGGAAGAGTTGGAGAAGTAGGCTAGAAAAAGCCTTTGTTTCCATACCTGGTGTGTTAGGGGTGTTTGAGGGCTTGGAAGAAGAGAAGAACTGTAGGAAAAGTGTGAAACTTATTCAAGGTTACTTAAGTGGTCATGATTGGAATGTTGGTAGAAACATGGATAATAAAGACCATTCTAATGAGGTCTCTGATGGAAATGTGTAATACCTTATTTGAAAGTGGAGAAATGACCATTTTTATTACAAGTGGCAAGTAAATTGGCTGAAATATGTCTGTGTTAGGTGGGTTTTTTTTTTTTTTTTCCCCACTGCTATAAAGAAATACTTGAAAATGTGGAAGTGGCTTTGAATTAGATAATGGGCAGAGCTTAGAAGTCTGGAGGTCTCAGAAGAAGATAGGAAGAAAAGGGAAAGTTTGGAACTTCTTAGAGACTTGTTAAGTGGTTATGACCAAAATGCTGATAAAAATATGAACAGTGAAGGCCAGACTGATGATGTCTCACATGGAAGTGAGAAACTTATTGGGAACTGGAGCAAAGTTCACCCTTGTTATGCCTTAGCCAAGAGCTTGACTGCACTGTGTCTATGTCCTAGGGATCTTTGGAAATTTGAATTTAAGAGTGATGACTTAGGTTCTATGGTAGAAGAAATTTCTAAGCAGCAAAACATTTAAGATGTGGCCTGTATGCTCCTTAGAGCCTACAATCAGATGTAGGAGCAAATAAATGATTTAAACTGTAAAAGGGAAACAGAGTATAATATTTTGGAAAATTTGCAGCCTAACCATGTGGCAGAGAAAGAAAAAGCATCTTCAGGAGAGGACTCCAAGCAGGCTGTGGAGTAACCACGTGCTAGAGAGATTAGCATGACTCAAAGGAAACCAAGTGCTAATATCCAAGACAATGGGAAAAAGTCCTAAAAGGCATTTCAGGTATCTTTGAGGCAGCCCCTCCCATCAGAGGACAACAGGCCTAGGAGGAAAGAATGGTTTCATGGGTCAGGCCCAGGATGCTGCTGCCCTCTTCGGCCTTGGGACACTGATCCCCACATCCTGGCTGCTCAGGCTCCAGCCTTAGCTCAAAGAGCTCCAGATCCTGCTTGAGCCACCACTTTTGAGAGTGCAAGCTGCAGTAAGTCTTGGTGACTTCCACATGGTGTTAAGTGTATGGGTGTGTGGAATGCAAGAGTGAAGAAGGCTGGCAGCTTCCACCTAGATTTTCAAAGCCTGATTGTTGAGACAGAAGCCTGTCATGGGGCAAACCCCCCACACAGAACCTCTACTAGGGCACTGCTAAGGGAAAATGTGGTATTGGAGCCTGACCTGGTCCCACCTCCAATGTTGGGGATTACATTTAGATATAAAATTTGGATGGGACAGACATCCAAACTATATCAGTGTCCATGCCCAAAGACTATGAAAGGCTGAGTTTAAGAGTGATGAAGTAGAATATCTGATGGAAGGAGTTTCTAAGCAAAATATTGAAGGGACTGTGTGGCTACTTTTGACTGCATACAGTAAAATGGGAGGAGAGCAATAATTTACTAACAGAATGTATAATTAAAAGAAAAGCAGAACAAAACAATTTGGAGAATTGGCAGCCTGGCCATGTAAAAAATGAAAAAACATGTAGGGGTTGACAAATGACCTTTTGATAAAAGAATTAGCATAGCTGGAAGGAGGCCAGCTGTTATTCATCAAGACAATTGGAGAATGACCTCTAAAACATTTCAGTATCTTCAAGCCTGCCCTTCCCATCACAGGTCCAGAGCTCTCAGAAAGCAGAATAGTGCTGGGGATCCCGGGTCTCTCCACAGGCTTTTTCCAGGCCTGCCTCAGGACTCTGCTCCTTGCATTCCAGTGCAGTGGTCTTCAGCTGCCCAAGCTGTGGCTTAAGCTGCTCCAGGTGGAGCTTGGGGTGCTGCTCTGGAGAGTACAAGTGATAAGCCTTGGTGGCATCCACTTGGTGCTAATTCTGCAGGTATGAAGAATGCAAATACCTTCCTCCACTTAGATTTCAAATGGTTTTGTGCAACCTGAGGGTCTAGGCATAGACTTGTCACAGGGTTGGAGGCACAGCAGCAGGTCCCCACTAGGATAATACCTAGTGGAGCTGTAGGAGTGAGGCCACTGCAGAAAATCCCAAGCAGTGAAATGCCTGGTGGAGCTATGGGGGTGGGACCACCCAAAGACTCTAGAACTGTAGAGTTTCCAGTGTGCAACACCAGCCTTGGGGAACTACAGGCACATAACTCCAACTTGTGAGAGCTGCTGTATGGGCTGAGACCAGCAAAGCCATGGGGGTGGGGCTACCTGAGGCCTTGGAGACCCACTCCCCACCCCTGGAAGGTAGGGCATGGAGTCAGGGAAGATTATTCTGGAGCCTTAAGATTTAATGTTTTGTGTCCTGTTGGGTTCTAGACTTACTTGGGACCAGTTACATCTTTCTTCTTGCTGATTTCTCCCTTTTGCAATGGAAATATTCTATCCTTTGCCTGCCCTGTCATTGTATTTTGGAAGGAGATAACTTGTTTGATTTCATGGGCTAATAGTTGGAGAGGAGTTTGCCTGAGGATGAAGAGTACCTTGAGTTTCACCTATGTCTGTCTCATTTAGATGAGACCCTGGACTTTGGGCTTTTAAGTTGATGCTGGAACAAATTAAGACTTTTGAGGCTATTGAGATGAATGAATGTCTTTTTTGTGTGAGAAGGATATAAATTTGGGGGACCAGGGTGGTTCCTAATGGGAGTTGTTTAGGTCATGAGAGTTGTATGAATGGATTACTGCTGATTATAAAAGGTCTTGAGGCTATTAGTTTGATTTCTTGCATTCTCTTCTCTTTGCCTTTCCACCATGGGATGATACAGCAGGCAGGCCCTTGCCAGATGCCACCCCCTCAATGTTTGGATATCCCAGCCTCCAGACTCATCAGCCAATAAGTTTCTCTTCATTATAAATTTTTCAGTCTGTGCTACAGTAAGTCCTCACTTAGGGTCACTGATAGGCTCTTAGAAATTGTGACTTTAAGATAAATGATGTATAACAAAACCAATTTATAACTCATCATTGTTATAATAAAACAATTTTGAACAAGATGATGTTATTTGAGGACCTGTTGTACATAGTCTCACTTAAAGTTGCAGTTTCCAAGAACCTATAGATGATGTTAAATGAGGACTTACCATATTCTATGATAGCAGCAGAAAACAGGCTAAGACACTTACCAAATACCTCATATCAACATGAATAGTTTTAGAAGAGGAAAAAATGAAGATGTACTGTGCTTGGGCAGTGATGGAATGCAGTGCTCACAGAACTGCTTACTTCCTAGGATGATAAAGGGAAGGCCATTCTTGTTATTGGCAAACCTGAGTGGTGGGGGCAGATATGTGGGGCAGAGGGAATAAGCCCAAAGCCCAGGCCAATGAGATACTATCAAACACTGTCTAATTAGGGACTCTTTTCTTGGAGTAGATCAGAAGTCACAAATTCAAATATGAGGTCTGAGTATGTAACATGGATGAGCAATTGGCTTGTCTTCTCTTTTTCTGTTTGGAATACTGAGACTGTTATGTGAAGAAGCCTGGGCAAGCCTACTGGAGGATGAAAGACTGCATGGAGCAGAGGCAAATCCTCCAGCTGAGACTTAGACCAAACAGCTTGTTCAGACAAGGCATAAGAGTGAGGCCCTCATGATCCGGGCACAGTGGTCCATACCTTTAGTCCCAGCTACTTTGGAGGCTGAGGCAGGAGGGTCGCTTGTGTTTAGAAGTTTGAGTCCAGCCTGGACAACAGTGTGATACCTTGTGTCTTAAAAAAAAAAAAAAAAAAAAAAAAAAAAGAAGACTGAACTTATCTTGGAGCATCCAGCCTCAGCCTCAGCATCAGTTGACCACAGAAAGTATCTGTGCTGATTCATACTAAAACTGTCCAGCTAACTCAGAGAACAGTGAGAAAAAATAAAGGATTGTTACTTTTTAAAGGACAAAACTCTTTTCTTTTTTTTTACTATTTTTAAATTTTACAACTGGAAAATGTCTACTTGTATGTTGTTTTAATATGACACTACCCTGATGACATTAATTTTTAATATGGTTAAATGCCATTTATATTAGTGTCACAATGAAAAACATGATTAGTTGATTCTGAGAAATTACCACTTTAATCTTTCACTATTATTGGACAGCTTCAAACTTTGTGCTATAAGATCAACAAGAGAGATCTAATCATATATCTTAATAGACCAATGAAGTATTTATTTGCTGAAATTTGAAGACGATGCTGAGTAACCTGTTGGTACACACCTGTGCTCTGCCCTGGAGCCCAGAATTCTACAGTTTTACAGATCAATTACTGAAAGTTAAGGTATCTTAGATTTTTCCCTCTGTAAAAGGCCAGCAGAAGCCTAACAGGTTGTTTAATCAGAGGGCCAAATTTGGCCAGCAGATAGATGTGTTTTATTTGGCATACCCAGTGCTGGCTCAAAAATTTAAAAAGTTTGAATTTGTTATGGTGCCATTTTTTAGGAACTGGACAATTACATTGAAAACCCTATTTCCAAATTATGACCTTTGTTGACAATAGATCCTTTGAGCTTAGAACAAAGAATAATCTGTATGTGTCAGAGTCCTCAGTTTCAGCAATTCTCAAACTTAGTCCTTGTGTGTGCCAATTCACTGCTTTCAATTTGCTTCCATCCAACTCCTTTTCCACAAGGCTAACAGAATAATGTTTTAACCACCAAAATCTAATTATGCTAGCCAGGCATGGTGGTGTGCACCTGTAGTCCCAGCTGCTTGGGAGGCTGAGGTGGGAGGATCACTTGAGTCCCAGAGGTTGAAGCTGCAGTGAGCTGAGATTGCACCACTGCCCTCCAGCCTGGGCAACAGAGGAAGACCCTGTCTCAAAACAAAAACAAAAACAAAACAAAACACAAAATCTAATTGTGGCGTTTCTCTATTTTAAAAATGGAGATCTTTGATCTCAGCATAAATTCTAGTCTCCTTATCCCCTTGTTACTGATGAAACTTCTTTCCCGATTCTCCTTCATACGTTAAAATTCAGCCACATAAAATTGTTTTTTTCTGCAATGAGCCCTGAGCTCTACATTCTCTTGATTTTTGCTAATTTTGTTTCTTCCTGCCTGAAATACGTATTTCCCAACCATGACTATTTGGCGAATTTCTGTCCAGCCCTCAGGTCGTTTCTAATAGACTGTTTCCCTGAGTCTTGGTTGGTTGCTCTTCCCAAGTGTCTCCATAATACTTTGTACTTCACTTTTCATGTGGTTTCATATGGTTATTGTGCTGTATCATAAAATCTTACTTTCTGTATCTTCTACTTGACTATAAGCTCTATGAGGACAGGGGTTATACCCAGCTTATTCACAGATTTATCTTTTAGCAGGGGGTTAATAAATATTTATACACTAACAAATATTGGCTGATGAATGAATAAATTAGGCAGTAAGAAGAAGCAAAAGTATTTAAGAAATCAGTCAAGCAAACAAAAACAAGAAAAAAAGTTCTTTACTTATGATGTTCTTTATCTCATAGGCAACTGATGCTTACATTTTTAAAGACAACATTTATGTGGCCATGGGGAGATAAAGTAATTGGCTGGTGAATTTGTCATGACCAGTCTAATTTATATAAATTTTTTATCTTCTGCAACCTTTACAATTCCATATTTTAAAAACTCAGTGATTGAAAGACTTTAATAGACAGTGTCTTCCAATGACTGTATTTTTATATACATTAGCCACTTACCCTTTGCAAGCTTGGGGATTTTTTGGGCCGGCATGTGATTATATTAACCCAAACTATAATCACTTTTTTTGGCATAAATAAAGTCAAGCAGTTAGCAGAGGCCAAAGTCCCTAGCAGCCGTTTTAGTACAATTTGGATGGATGCAGATGAAATTACAGAGTCACATTTTATTTGTTGGCTGCTGTCCCAATTAGGAGCTTAGCCACATCGGAGAGTCGAGAGATGAGAAAAGGAGGTAGGGAGAGGATACGCAGTTCGCAGGAATTAATCCATGGTACTATGGGCTTGCTTTTGCTCTGACCAGCAAAGAGACTAGCTCTGGACCTCTGACCATATGAGCCTATGTGGATTAAAAAATTCTCCAATGTTTCCAAAACATTCATTATGTTCTTTTTACAGAGTTTTACACTTATGCAGCTGGTAGATGGGGCGGGGGAGGTAGGGAGTGGGAAGAAGTGGGGGAGGGGGAATGGCTGAATCAGATGTCATAATTATTTCAGGACTGGAAACAGAATTGAAATGACCCAGATGGTTACCCTAATGAAGCTGATCCAAAATGTATGCCAAGAGGCATCAGAACATGCCTTTCTCTCTATCTGTCTCTCTCCCCCCCCCCCCCTCTCTCTCTCTCTGTGTGTGTGTGTTTAGGTGTATAAGTGCAAGTATGCATGCGTGATTGATTTTTGGCTGAAGTGGGCTTGGGGTTAGAGCAATGCAAGTGTGGCAGGCCAAGATGGATGTGCATAGGAAAGAAATCACAATGCAGAGCCTCTTCCTGCTATGGCCTTGGGCAGACCTGACTCCTCTCAATTGCACCAGCATGGAAAATCCCCTTTCCTTTGGCTTTCAACATAGACCATATTTCCTGGGAATGTATGGTGCCTTTTGGATAAGGTGCTTGAGGCAGATCAAGCAGGGCTAGGGACATTTAGGCTGCTGACTTGTGCCAGGGCGTTTGTCCAAAACTCTGTCTCTAGCAAAAAACACATATTGTGCTGCATGCTGGGGCGACTGTGACAACCACCTTGTTTATGGACTTTGTTTTACCAACATGAACCAACATGGCTGCTGCAATGCCATGAGACAAAGGGCAAGGACAGGGCTCAAGACTGATACCATCTCTACTCAGGTTTTAAAACAATAGAAAGATTTTTTTCTTTACATGAAAGGACTTGATATATGTAGATTTTCAGCACCATGCCAGGTACATAGTATACACTAATTATAAGTTAGCTATTATTATTTTATTACTCATTTAACATCTTAGCCGCGGATCTAACTGTGCTTATAATTCAAAGGTATTTCTTTAATAAAGACCTATGAACTTTGTGTTGGATAGGAAGGGAGACTGATTTGAGAATTGATTATAGCAACTTTGCCACCTTGGATAACTGGGACTAAGCCTTAATTTTCTATCAGTAAAACAAAATTAGGATGGGGCAGAGTATTCCTAGAATGCTTCCCTTAGTAGGGGAAAAAGTTTCTTGCCTACTCTGTGTTATGACTGTGTGTGATATTTTATACATGTGACCTCATTTAATCTTCATAATGAATTTGGCTTCATTAAGAGACTGAAATTCACAGAATCCAAGAAATTTGTTAAAAATAGCAATTACTTCCATTTATTGAGCACCTCATATTTGTCAAGCTCTCTACATACCATTCTTTATTATTTCCTCATGGCCACACTGCAAGGCATATTGTTATCATTCCAGATCCACAAATGAGGCAACTGTGGCTCAGAGATTCAGCAATTCATCAAGATCCCGCAACCAGTTAGTACTGGGGCAAAGATTTGAACTCATGTCTCTTTAACTCCTAAATCTATCATCTTTCTATTAAAAGAGGGTTGCCTTGTGAGATTGCCTTCTTCCACTCCTACTTGAACGAGTCCAAGATGCACTTGTTTGATAATAAATTCTATTGACATTATTCAAGAGCTTAGAGAATAAAAAGTGTCCCAGCGAAAAGTATGCTTCAAAAAACACAGCTTGCCATATGTGCAGAGGATGAGAAATTAAGTGAGAAGAACCCAAATTGATGAGAGCCTCCAAAGACACAGGGATATAAACAATCTCTAAATTGGAAATGTGATGTAGTATTGGCCACAGAGCGTGCATATGTGTTTGTGTGCTGGGAGAAGGAGGGGAGAGTAAGTAGCACAGGCTTTTGATAAATAAGAGAACAAAGCAGGAACTGCTGCCCTTGTGGGTTTGCTTTCTAATGTGTAGAGGGTAGCGCTGAGGATCGGCAGTGGGATCGGGGAGAATGACCATCCCACATACCTCCTGCTGCTTGGTGGGCACTGCCAAGTGAATTCTCTCCCTGGCCTTGTATTTGGAAAGAGATCGCCTTGGGAAATATACTGGGAAATGGAGGGTGGCAGGATTCTTACTTTTGGTTTGGGTTTGGACTCCCTGACTCCCACTCAGCTGCCAGGGCTCCTGCTGATGAATTGCTTGTAATGAAAGTCTGTCTCCTGGGCTAAACAGCACACGGGAGCTCTGATTTTGCCTCTTATTGTGTAACCCTAAGCAAGTTGTTCTACTTCACTGAACTCTGAAGATAACAGTGATCACCTACCTCCCAGGGACCCTATGAAGAATGGCCAGGAAACGTGAATATAAGTGCTACATAAATGCTAAGTCAATGACATAAATCCTCCTGTGGACAGTGGCGTGCCTATCCAGGCTGCTCTAAATCTCTCTTCAGTGACACAAACCCAGGGCCTCAGGATAGGATGTTCTTGCAGAAACACATTTTAAGCCACAAACCAGATCACGTTAGGGGGTGTAACTCCAAGAAGGGCAGACAAATGGAAAGAGATAAGGCTGAAAATCTATCACTCACTCTCTCGGGCTCTGGAGTCTAGCACATATTACATGATGCCTCAGTGCCTTTCTGTTTGAAAGTCACTCCTTCAGATTGCAAATCCTCACTTGCTTTTGTCTTTCCAAACAAAACTAGATTCTGAACTTTAGAATATAAGTTTTGCATATTTCCAAAAGAAAATTATGCTGGAAATGCGGAATAAAGATAGTGGATGCTTTTGCCCAGTCTTCCTCTGTGCTTGGTTGAAACAGAATTGTTCAACTGTTGGCAGGGATCTGTGATGCTGCCGGCTACCCTGGGCTCCTAAACGGTTTTGAAAGCTGCTGGAGATTGTTGTAATAGGCAACAGAAGGGAAACAGCCACGTTTGCTGCAGGGGAATTTGGGGTTCACGTTGCTGGCTCTTCCTCACACTAGTCATACCTCACAATGGCTTTGGGCAACAAAGTTTGCACTTCTGAATTTTTAGTGAAAATGCCTCCTCTCATGGGATTCTGTTACATCAATTTTCAATACACAACTAGTAATCTGGTTATAACCAAAATGTTTCTCCCTTTCTCCCTTCCTGCCTGCCTTCATTTGACATGCATAGTTATCTTTTAAGATAAGGTTAACCATTGCATTTACTTATAAGATGGATAGTTTACTGTTTCAAAATTAGGATGGGGGAAGATTTTTTTTTTTTTTGCTTTAAAGGTGGGACTCCCTGGTCTGATCTCCAAAGCCAGGTGTTGTTGCTTGTGAAAACTGTCTTGTGCTGGTTTCCATGACACCACACTCTCCTGGTCTTTTGTCAACTTCCTGACTATTTCTTGTCAGTTTCTTTTTGCAGGCTTCTCTGCTGGACCGCCAAATTTTGGATTGATCCATTCAGTGCCTGGTCCTTGACCTTCTAATCTTTTTGAATGTGCTTCCATTAAATATGGGAAGATCATTAAATATTGATAACTCTATATTTCTATCTTGACCACTGACCTCTGCTTTGATTTTTTTCAGATTTATATATGCAACTATCTACCTGATTCTCTACTTGGATATTAAATCAAAAGTTTCAAATTAACATGTCCCGAAATGAACATTTTATTTCTCCTTGCCCAAACCCCCTTCTTTCCCAGTCTCTCTTATCTTCCTCTTCCATTTTAATTATTTATTCACCTTTTTTTTGCTCCTTATTCTGAGGCATGATATTTCCTTTTTTAAAATAGAATTTTTCTATATTGCCCAGGCTGAAGTGCAGGGGCTTGTCACAGGTGCAGTCATCACGCACTACAGCCCTGAATCCTGGCCTCCAGCAATCCTCCCACCTCAGCCCCTGTGATAGCTGGGACTACAGGTATGTACCACCACACCTGGCTCTCCTATTTTGCTGACAACAATACCATCCATTTGGCTGTTCCCACCAAACACAAGGATAATCCTGGATTGTTCTCTTTCCTTTTATCTTCATTGTTCAACTCATCAACAAGTCCTCCAAAATACATTCTGAATCTCAACACTTTTCACTATATAAACTGCCACCAGCATGGTTCATACCATGAATCTGTCTCATTTGGACTATACTCAATAGCCTTCTAAATGATATTTCTGCACCAGTCTTGCCTCCTACAGTTTATTCTCTGCATAACACTAAATGGAATTTATGATGTTTATTATTTATTTGCGTTTCTTAGATGATGAAACTTGGAAGGAAGTGAGTGAATTGTTTCAGAACACACAGGAGTAATGAAGGAAGAAAGACCTGAAGTCAATTCTCCATAGTTCTGACATTAGTTAACTTTTGAAGGGTTTCAATCCCGTTTGTTACCTGATCATTTAAATTAGGGTTTAATATAAAATTCTAATAATGGGTATTAATTATAGAGCACTTACTATGTGCTGGGCATGATTCCAAGGACTTTACATAATTTAGACTCTTTAATCTTACAATAACCCGATGAGCTATATAGTATTGTTACTGCTTTGTAAATGTGAGGAAACTGACGTACATAGCTGTTAAGTGTCTTGTCCGAGGTTATATAGCCAGTGGGCAGCAGAGGCAGGATTCAGGCCCAGGAATTGGTCTCTGGACTTTGCTGTGTTATACTGATCCTCCACTGAAGCCATGAGTTTGTTCCAACATGATCCATTGGTCCGTTTGGGGGCATTTATTTTTCTTGTTGTACATTGGTTATTGTATCTGTTGAACGAATTTATTACGAGAACAAAAATTATCCATTACTGTACCAGTAGTGTCTTAGGTACAGCAAAGAGGAGAATTGTCATAGCTTTGGATTTCTTCTATATACATGGTAGTTTGGGTCCACAGTTTGGAGTTTTAGGTGCTATTTACTCAAGGGGCAGGCTAAAAATGAACTCCCAAATTGCCTAAAATATTTTCTATTAGGTAACATTTCCCCAAAAGATGCTGCCCTGAAAGCTTCTATGTGAAACCGCAAATCCTCTCAGGTCCCAAAGGGGCTACTTGCAGTTTAAAAAATAGTCGGCCTCTCTCTCTTGCACCTGTGCTGTGCTTAGTAGATTTATTCAGTCAGAGAAAACTTCAAAAAGGATTGGCGATTTGAACTGAGCCTTGATTAACTGAAAGAATTTTGAATATCGAAAGAGAAGGTTGAACTTATGCCAGGTGGGCACTGTGGAATGCATAAAAACAACAAGACTGTTTGCCACTTAATTGAACAATTGTGATGCTAATCTGTTTGTCCCTTTGTGTCTCAAAGGTAACACACTATACACTTCACCTGGATAATGTGTAATGTAACATCACCCAGAAACAGAATTATGCTTCCTTTCACTCGTGGCTGCCTTCCTGTCCCCTCCATCTTTGTGAATAATTCTTTGTTGATAAGGGACTCATTATCATTATTGATTAAACTTTGCCATCTCAGTTTGATGTCGGTGAATACCTTGCTCATTTTCATTTGTCTCAGGGCTGAGTTTTATGCTTACCATGTTTTAATTTGTCCCAGGATTGTGTTTGCCTGATGCTGATATAAAGATTGAGGACTCTCTTGGGGGCATTTTGTGACTGACACAAAAAAGTGTTTGGAAATATATGAATAGTCCTTTAGGATAAGCCTCGAGACTCACAAACAGAAGTCGGTGGCAACCTCCCTGTGGCGCTTGCCTTGAAACTAGACTCTTAAACTAAAGCCAGGAATAAATATCTATAGTAAAACTGTTAATCTGTTTACATGTTTTAACTCAGGGGTGATTTTTTTCCCCCTTATTTCAGTCCTGAATATTTTTCTCTTCCTGAGACACTCTATTGTGCAATTGACCTCTACAAATATTGACTTTATTAGATTTTTGGTGAGAACAAAGTTGTATTATATGCTATGAATATGGTACTATTTTTATAATATTTTATTTTGAAATAATCTCACACTTACAGAGAATTTACATCAATAGAACAACAAGCTCCTGTAGGCTTTTCACCCTGATTTCCCAATCGTTATCCTTTTAATTTGCTTTACCTGATGCTAATTGAAATGACCATTTCTCATTCTCTGAATTCTTGCTAGTTCACTACCTGTTTAGAGCATATAAATCAAAACAGGAAAGACCTGTTTGGATGTTTATGAGGGGAGAATGGAGGAAACGATGGGATTATGATTACAGGGAGAGGAGGAGGAGAGGGGATTACTATTAGAGGGACCACAGGAAGCTTTGTAGTAGCACTGTCACAGGTGTACTATATTTCTCCAGCAGGGACTCCAGAAACAGTGCTCCAGTGACATCAGTTTTTTCTGAGGTGCTCTGAAGGCCTTACTTTCCAAATAAGCTCATATATCCATTTTCTCTTATAGATTGGTAATAAATAACAGTATTTATATTTAGGTGGCTAATAGTGATGCAGAAAATAAAGTCAAGTGCAAAAGTTGCCGCTTTGGGACATTACATGGAAATATGGAGTGCTTCTCCTGATTTGCCAATGGAAGACCCCTCTGAGCAGGTTTCGGAGGTCCCCCCATCAAACCACGGGTCACACAGCCACGGAGATTGCCAGTGAAGTGGCAAATTGCCCGACCTCTTAGCAGTGTGTACGGATCCTGAAGGGTGCAGCCCGGACTGTCCTGACTGGCCCGGGAGGGATATGAGTAATGTGATTTGAATTGGCAAAAAACCATGATTTTCACTTTTAAAGCAATCTTCTATTCTTGAGCTGAAGCCAATTGAAATGCCCCGAGCCTGGGCCTTTTTATTCAGACAAGAACAATGAGATCAATTTCAGCAGAAAATGAGGGAACAGGAGAGAGACGGCAGCTGAGGTAATCGGCTGTAAAGGACAAAATTTGAAATTAAATATTATGGCTTAAATAGTCCTGTAATTCAAGCTTCCCTTCTCCAATCTTGCACTAGAAAAATAAAAAACTCCTTACTGCAAAATGGAAGACAATCTTTTTCTAATAGAAGAAATTTCTCTCTGCAACATGAATTTGAACTACAGCGATTTGATTTCTATGGAGATAAAGAGGCAGAGAAGTTAGTGCTGTTTGGAAGGGAATGTAAATGTGGTGTCAAGGAAGAAAACTTCACGCGTGCCGGCTTATTAGAATTTGCTGTATTTTATTCTGTTTTTGTTGAGCAGCAGAAGGGATGCAGGAAGCTTTTTATTTAATTTTTAGGGCAATTAGGGAGAGGAAATCCAGGCTGAGTGACTTTAGACTGCTCATTACCTTCTGGCGGGCAGAAGGAGAGTGCATATTTTAAATGTTAAGATCAGATTATTTATAAGTTTCACTTTGAGATTCAAGGGCATGGGAGGAACGATAACGTGATTCACAGAGAAAACAGCCTTATGTACACAGCTGGTTTAATCTTTGTAATAGGTCACAGACTGAAGAGCAGCATTTCAGTCTCTTCTTGGAAGTGACAGGTTCTAGGGAACCACTAAGTTTTAGAAAAAGAAAACTTTTAGACAATCCCCCACCCCCACCCCAAATCCCTTAGGGAATGTGGTAGTGGGGGATAGGCATTCCTAGGTCTTGCTTTGCTGTGCTGTAATGACAATTTTAATTCCATGCCTTTCCTGGAATGAATTACTGACTCCTCTAGAAGTAAGTGAAAGCCTCTGAATTTGGTCATTTCATTGTTATATGTAACAAGGTGTCTTGGGTTGTTTTGTAAAATGAATGCATCTACCTATAAGAGAATTCATGGTCATTTCATTTTCTGGCAATAACTGCTGACTACCTCCTTGATCAGAGGACACAGGCTAACCTGAATGTTCTAAAAAATTTTTGCTGACTATCTTTCCCTGAGAGCTTGTATGGTTTTCTTTGTGGGGTTGTCTGAAGGTCTCTATTCTTAAAGTTCTTTCAGGTAAAAGTAATAAAAATGAACACTACCTAGTTGAAGCAGTGAAAGGACTTTGGAGTATCCCCTGGGTGCTGAAAAGAGCAGGTCAGTGTCACCTGAGGAGGACGGGAGTCAGGACCCTCAGGAGCTTGGCAGTGGGAGTGGGCTGCCCTTCTCTCTGAGTGCTGGCCTCAATGTGACTTTGTCTCTGATTTCAGGTCCCGGTGTTTAATTCCTGATACCAATTCCTGGGAGAGAGAATTGGGTTCCTCTGGCTTCGATTAGGTGTTCTCTTGAGGACCTATGAGCGGTGGCCGGGATTGGGGGAAAATCTTATGGCTGCCCTGTGCTCCCAGGTGTGCAGAAATTCCTCGCAGGGTGGAAACCTGGTGAGAGGGGAACCCCTTGAGAGTTGTCTCTTGTACTCAGCTAGTCTGTGTGTGCAGGAAAAACAATTTGCTATTTAAAATCCCAGCAGCCTGTAGCCACTTCCGAATCCTAAGGAAGTCTCAGAATTCCTTTTTGGAATAGATGAGTTGTTTGCCTGTGAATGAAAGATAAACACCAGGGAAAGGCTTGGAAAGTGTAGGAATGAGAAAAAAAATTCTAAACTGACTTTATCAATAAAACAAGAATTTGGAGGTTGCTGGGGACTGGACTGGGAAAAGAAGCTCAGCTGTAGCGAGAAAGCCAAGAGCCAAGAATGTACATGACGAGTGCAGTGAGCTGAGGAAGTGGGCATAGTGAGGGGTATTTACATCACGAGCATCTTTAAAAAACATTCAAACTTTTTTTTTATTTTTAAATGTTAAAACAGGAACCACTCAGACTGTGTCCTCTCCCTCCTACTTTCCCGGAGGAAGAGAAAAACAATCCTCAATGCCAAATGGCACCTGCAGCGAAGCCACACCAAGAGCTAGCCTGGCTCTCAGGGGGAACCCTGTGCCTCCTCCTCCTGGCTCCTCCTCCTCGCTCCTCCTCCTGGCTCCTCCTCCTGGTTTCTGTGCTCGGTACTGTTTTCATGGAGGATAATTTTTCCACAGGTTGGGTTGGGGGGCTGGTTTCAGGATGAAACTGTTCCACCTCAGATCATGAGGCATTTGATGGTCATAAGGAACGTGCAACCTAGATCCCTGGCATGCACCATTCACAATACAGTTCACGCTCCTCTGAGAATCTAATGAGGCAGAGCTCAGGCCGTAATGCTGGCTCACCTGCCGCTCACCTCGTGCTGTGTGGCCCGGTTCCTAACAGGCCACGGGCCCATATTGGTCAGCTGCCCAGTGACAGCGGACTGCTGCTCTACACCCTCAGAGAAACTTCTCTAAGAATGGACTATAGAAATGATCCCTGAAAGAAGAGTCTTAGTATGGGCATCTTACATCTAGTTTTTAATTTAGCTGGCTGGACACTGCAACATAGTCCTGTCCCTTCCCAGAATGTAGTAAAAGTCTGACCTTATGCCCAGTCTTCAGTTTGTTGGTATTTCATGTGGGGAAGGAAGTGGTGATTGGACTCATGAAGTATACAATGAAAGGATCCTTCAACCCAACTAATGGAGCTCAAAATAACTTGAAGCCAGAACCAAGTAGGAGCATATAATATTTGTAAATAGAAGTGTTCTTCTCCCTCTTTCTAAAATTTCAAGTGAAATTGGGAGGGGCAGAAAATTTCCTCTGGGAGTAGGGAAGGGAATGGTGTAGGAGTTTAGACTACACTTGTTTGAATTTTAAGAGCGGCAACTCCAGCTGAGTTTTGGGATAGAAGAATAAGAACCATATATATGTTGAAGCAGTACAAATGTGGTAATATGGAGAAATTTTTAGATTGTCCTTTAAAGGTTTCACCTTGAACCTAACATCATTGTAGCTGCAATGGCATGTACTCTGTATGTATCATCAGAATGGGGCTGGGAGCTGGTAAAGCTTAAAAATGTGCACTTGTACCAGGAAAATGGTTCATTGTGAAAAATCTCAGTTCTTAGATTTCTAGAATTGCTCTGTTTCTACACTGCTACTGTCTTGGCAGCAGGAGGGACAGAGGTGGGATTCTCACTGGTCTTTGGGCTGCTATCCTTGTGTCTGATATAAAATCACAGAAGAAGGAAAATAGCTCTGTAGAAAATTCAAGTTAGTAAGTGCTTCTGAAAAAAATGTGGCTCGTCAGCTTTCAATTTTTCATTCCAAGGAAGACGTTGATGAAATTCTAGGTGCCATTTCTGAAGTGCCAAGAGGACCAGGGTAGTGCCTCCAGGGTAATGAGCTCTTTTTATTGATGTCTTCATTTATTCACTCATTCTTTTATCAGGGGTATATTTAATACATAAAATGCTTTAGAAAGATGCTGGGTACTGAGTACATAAAAAGGCAGACATTTAAATAAGGTATTAAAATATTGAGGTAAATGCCAGTAGAAGGCTGTATAAAGTGCTCAAGGGAACACCAAGAACAGTCAAATAAAATAGTTATGCCTAAAATTGGGAACAGGATGAGATGGGAGAGAAGAAGATAATTTTGCCTATACTACACCCCACCTTTCTTTCTTACAACTCAGAAAATGTGTCTGTTTCTTACTGCTTCTGGGCCCTTCCATCGTTCCTTTTAAGACACTTTTTGTTACAGGAATTTCACTGTAGATTGTGGTTTATTGTTTTGTAATTCTTTTTTAGTATTAGGCTTTAGTGAACTGGCCTCAGGGCCCTGATCACCAGCGATAGCATTGTCTCTATAGAGTTTTGACTTTCGCATGAAACTTTGAAATAGAATTTGCTTCAAGTTGGAATTGTCTGTATGAAAACATTTTAAGTATGAATTCCTAACTATTAGGATAAATTTCAAGAACAGGGCTATAGAAAGAAGTATAACTGTAGTTATAAAAATAATACTGTTGCTAACACTAACTCAAACAGCTCACAATAACAAATTCAGGCTGTCTTACTACTGCTTTAATTCCCTGTATGTACCTTACGCCAGAGAAAGTCAACATTGTTGAGTGATTCATTAAACACTGAATTTCAAAGTCTACTCCTTTTCTCTCTGAACTGGCGAACTTTTGTTTGGGCATAGTCACGAGTCTGTTGCTTTTTTGATGCACATCTCAAATGCAAACAGTAAATTTTACATTGTGGTTTTAGGCTAGTTTTGTAGCAAGAAAGAGGTCTGACTCATGCTACTTGCGGTGGATACTGTGGTGTGCCACACACATCCCCTATGTTGGACTGAGAGTCACGTTCCCCTAGCTGCTGGGAGTGTTGGCTGCCCACAGTTCAAGCTGAGTCCCTCCACAGGAACTGCCCTCAGCAGAAGCGAGCTGCATTATTCAAGACTGCATCTCCTACCTCTATCTCTTAGCTGTTTAATATGGAGGTAAAATGTCTGGCTACTTTGCCTCTATCTGGGACAACTCTGAGGGGTTATCTGTAGGAGAGAATCATGTATTATTCCATAATAACTCTTGGCATTCTACTGGGCCTTGGTAGAGATGGAGTTTCTGAACCTGTGTCAGGGTCACCCATTATGGGCTAGGTTTGATCAGATCCACCAAGTCATTGCTGGACAAGATCAACAATAATTTGTCAAAAGATGGAAGCAGTACATTTTAGATATGTCATGAGCTGGTCCAGAAGGCACAAGTAAACTTAGAACCCCATGTCAGCATCACCACTCTTGCACTGGCATGAATTCCTCAGCTCACTCTTCTGGCCCTGTGGAGGATCTTTTATGACCAGGTAACTGAAGAAGAAAAAGGCCTAACTTAGTTTATGGATAAACTGGCTTAGTACATGGATGCAAACTGAGAGTAGCCTGCTGCTTCATTACCATACCACTCAGGTGAGGCTCCCACAATATCAATAAAAGTAAATGTCCACAGTGGTCAACATTTGTGTGACACCTCCAGTAAAGATATATCTAGATTCCTGGGTAATGGTGAATGGCTTGCGATCTAAGCAGGTGCTGCAAAGAAGAAAGATTGGAAAATCAGGAACAAGGAGAGCTGAGCATGTGGAAGTAGGCACAAAGTATAAAGATCTTTGTGTCTCTGTTAATGTCCACTAGAGAACATCCACTATGAAAGAGATAGTAACAACCAAGTAGACAGAATGGCCTGCCAGTCGATGTCAGCCAGCGTCTGTCATTCCTTACTCCACAGAAGGCACAATAGAATAGCCATTGTTACAGAGGTGAAGGCTATGCTTGGGCCCCAGAGCATGGGCTGCCACTCACAGAGGCTGATCTAGCTACTGTTGATGCTCAGTGTCCGATATGTCAGCCACAGAAATAAACACTGAGCCCCTAGTATAGCTCTCTCTCTCTTTCTTTCTTTCTTTTTTTTTTTTTTTTTTGAGTTGGAGTTTTACTCCTGTTGCCCAGGCTGCAGTGCAATGGCAGGATCTTGGTTCACTGCAACTTCCACCTCCAGGGTTCAAGTGAATCTCCTGCCTCAGCCTCCCGGGTATCTGGGATTACAGACACAAGACACCACACCCAGCTAATTTTTGTGATTTTAGTAGAGATGGGGTTTCACCGTGTTGGCCAGGATGTTCTCAAACTCCTGACCTCAAGTGATCTGCCTGCCTCGGCCTCCCAAAGTGCTGGGATTACAGGTGTGAGCCACTGCGCCCGGCTGCACTCTCTCTTTAGGGGAGCAATAAACCACTTGTTGGCAGCTCGATGACATCAAACTCTTTCCAACATGGAAGAGACAACTGTTCATCTTAACTGGAAATGATGAGATGACACGTTCTTTTTTTTTTTTTTTTTGAGATGATACATATTCTAAATATGGATTTGCCTTTTTCCTTTTCTTGTTTGCAGGGCCTCACTGTCTGAAGGCTTATACAATGTTTGATCTACCAACATGGTGCTCTGTATCATCACTGTAGACCTAAGGACCTACTTTATGGTAAAGTAGGAAGACAGTGGGCACATGACCACAGGACACAATTGTCCTTTAACATACCATGCCACACACAATAGCCTGCCCAATAGGGTGATGGAATGGACTTTGAAGCTCATCTCAGGTGCCAGCTTCAAGATGAAACCCTGTGAGGATAAGGCACTGTTCTCCAGGATATATTATGTACCATAGGACAGTGAGTGATTTGTGAAGTAGAAATGGCCCTGTTTGTAATAACTTTCAATGATCTGCTTGGATAGTTTGTACTTCCTGTTCCTACAATTTTAGGTACTGAACATTTCCATCAGGAAATACAGAAAGAACTCCTTTAAACTTTCAGCAATGGATACCACCTGGTCACTTTGGATTTCTTGTGTTAAGAGACCAGTAGACAAAGAGAGGATATTGGCAAGAAAGTTAACCTTGATCACTAAGATGAGGTAGAGTGGCAGCTACATGATAGCGGCAGGGAAGAACCCATTTAACATTCAGATGATCCACTGTGGCATCTCTTGATACTTCCCTGGTCAGTTTTAATGATAAATGTCCAAGTACAGCAACCATCTACTGAAAAGCGCCTGGCGTGTAAGGACTCAGATTCCTCAGGGATGAGGGTCTGGGTTGCCTCAAGAGGTAAGCTATTTTGGCCACATAGCTGTAAGGTTGCGTGGCAGATGAGGAAGAAGAGGAATACCAGTTAGAGTCTCAACACTAGCTGCAATGTTTGCTGGAATTTGTTCTTTTGTAAGTTTCTCCAGAAAAGATGACCAACTAATATTCTGAAGGAGTTCTTCCTGTGTAGGCTGGTAGATGAGCGAAGTGGGTGGTGCACTTACTATATGATGCAAGCAGATCTAAATGGTACAAAGAATGGGTTTTACTGGATGCTGTGGTGCGCTTCCCAGCTGTACCTTTCAGGACAGAAGCACTTATTCCCCAGCTGCAAGGACTATTGGCTGGTGATGGTTCATAGCTGAGCGTCTCTCTGGGAATTTTCCTTGCCAGTAGAAGCTCTCTAATCCAAGCCACTTCCCCTATCTGGGGAAACTTTTGCCTAATGCTGGCTCATGTAGGACACATAAAGGCCTAGGCTCTGTTGCTTCCGTTGCAGGCCAACCCTGAAGGGCTATCCCAGCTCCAGAACTCCTCCTAGGATGCCAGAGGCTTCTGATAAATAACTATATTGTGGTTTGACTTCTTCTCTGCCCAATCTTGCTTTCCCACATCTTTAGAGGTATTGTTTCCCAGCACTCTCTCCAATAAATTTCTTATACACAAGTCTCTGCTACATAACACATTTCCCTGGGAAGCTGACCCTGGTCTAAGAAGATTTAAAGAGTGCACACTAAGGGAACGCTGAACTCTCCAGATTCAGGAAACCAGGGAATCATGGAAGAGCTTGGCCATGTGGAACCTCCTTTTCAGAAGAGCTTGATCTTCATTTCAGGGATTTACCATTAATATGAATTAGCTGTGCTGTTTGAGTCTGCTCCTCTCTGCCTTCCAAATGCTTCACATGCTCCCAGATCAAATGGTGTAGAGATGGAATCTGATTGGTTCTACTGATAACCATCCTTCTGTGTAGATGGATCCCTCCACTTTTTTTCCATTGGACAATACCAGCTAATGGATGGCTGCTTTAAGGATACACAGTTGCTGTTGGTCCTGTCAGTGAGGCCTGGGTGGAGTCATCCTCAGACATGAACTGTTTGCCTGAGGTCCCTTAGTAGAGCCCCCAGGCATGGGGAACTCTGTGAAGAGTGTTTAGTATGTTTATCAACAAGGAACTGGAAAGCATTCCCTTCAGGAAAACAAACTTTTTTTCCCCCTAGGACATTTATGTTCCTGCTGCTGTGCTTTCTTATCAGATTTTTGGACTGAAAATTTTGTTTGGATATCAGATCAAGTACTTACTCTATGGTTTACTTAAGAGCCCTTTTATGAAATCAGTATAAATATACACAATTAGTGGGAATGTTGTGATAAGTAAATAAATAATGGAAGTAATGTGCTGAGCCCAATGCCTGGCATATAGTAAGCCCCTAACAAATCACAGGGGTGGTGGGTGACTGTAGTTTTTATTTTCATTACTTGCCATCCTTCAGTCTGGGAAACTTTTTTTCATTTTAATTATATTTCAGTAGTAAACCTCTGACACTTCTTTCAAGGAGAAAGATTTGCTTTGGAAACTCTCAGCCAGTTATTTCCATCTCTATGCTCTTAGGTCTGTAGTCAATGTTTTTCAATTTCTAGGGGTTAAATGAGGACACCAAAATATTGTTAGCATAGTATATAGTTGCAAGCCTTTTGGTTCTATTTGGTTAAGTGCTTTATGATCTATTTTATTTGTTAGTCCCAACACAGCCTTGTGAGGTGCATATTTATTCTTATTTTTACCCCATAGATGGTTTTTAATTAGCCTAAGCAAGTTCATGCAACCTGAAGAAGGTCAGTGATGGTGCATAAATTCAATTCCTTCAAATCCTAGAATTCTACCTTGTCCTTTGGGCCTTGCTGTTTTTCCTGATTTCTGTGTTTTTGACATGGTTATAGATGTAAGCTATAGTTCAAAGGGAAAAAGCAAAGAAATCAATATGACTTTTTAATGAAAGAATTTAAATCAAGCAAGACCCCATCAGCTCAGCATTAAATTAAATAGATTTTTTAAAGTTTTAGTTTATGAATATCAATTTCTGAAATTTTCACACTTTCTCTATTTTTCCCTTGCAAATTCATTAAATGTCAGACTAAAATAATTTACATTTTTAAATATTTGACTTCTTATGATTTGACTTCTCACCAAAAAAGTTATGAAGTCTTTTTCTTGGCAAGTCCTTTTCTGCTGCTTTCAGAACAATCTGAAAATCTGCACTGTTCTCACCTTCTATCAAAGGAAATGAGAGAATTACAGAGGTAATGCATTTGGAAATGCTAATATTATATAATGCTATGCAATTTTGAGATCCTAAAATGAAGCTTTGGCTCTTTAGAAGCCCATGAGAAGGGCTTTTGCGGAAGAGGATTTTGGAAGTGTCAGGCAAACTTTTGAAAGTCAAAGAGTTTAATGAAAAGGCAGCAGTCTTTGTCCTATCCCTTCCTACCCCTAGTTTTGAGATACAGATGCAACTCTTTTCAACTGTTTTAACTGCATATTTCTACATAATAAGTAACTAATATTACTTGTTATTTTTGTTTTTAAACATCATCTAATGAAATGGACTGTATTGACTTCTTAGAGATGCAGATTACTATCTTTTAAGCCGTAGCAAATTATTCCAAAACTTAGAGGTTTGATACAATAACTATTTATTTTCTCATAGTTTCTCCAAGTCAGAAATGTGAGTGTAGCTTAACTGAGTACCTCTAGCTCAAGATCTCCCATGAAATTGCAGTCAAGCATTGACTGGAGCTGTGATTTCATCTGAAGGCTCATCTAAGAGAATAAACACCTCCAAGCTCACACTTGGAAAAAGCAGGTTCCTTACAGGCTGCTGGGCTGAGGATTTTATGTCCTTGCTGGGTTTTGGCTGTGGAGGCCTCCCTCCATTCCTTACCATGCAAGTCTCTCCATAAGGCAGCTTACAACACAGCACTAGTTTTCTCAGAATGAGCAACAGTGAGAGCAAGAGAGCAGAAAAGTTGAAGCTCCAGTCCTCAATCTTTCTCTTTTCTTTCTTTTGTTTTTGAGACAGAGTTTCGCTCTTGTTGCCCAGGCTGGAGTGCAGTGGTGTGATCTCAGCTCAGTGCAACCTCTACCTCCCGGATTCAAGCAATTTTTCTGCCTCAGCCTCCTGAGTAGCTGACATTACAGGCACACACCACCAAGCCCGGCTAATTTATTATTATTTTTTGTATTATTGTAGAGATAATATTATAGAGATAATATTGGCCAGGCTGGTTACGAACTCCTGACCTCAGGTGATCTGCCCGCCTTGGCCTCCCAAAGTGTTGGGATTACAGGCATGAGCTACTGTGCCTGACTGTCTTCAGTGTTTTTCTAATCTAATATTGTTCCATACCATCTGCCATATTCTGTCACAGTCAGTAAGTCCAGTTCACACTCAAATCAAGAGGATTAAACAAGGGCTTGAATTCCAGAAGGCGGACATTACTGGGAGCAATCTTAGAAGCTGCCTTCCATAGTTCATCCTCCAGATCCCAGTAATTCATGTCCATCCCACATGCAAACACATCCATTCTCAACCAATATCTCCCAAAGTTTCATCTCATAGCATCAGCTCAAATTCCAGAGTCTTAAGTCAGGTCCAAGTGTGGATGGGATTCACCAGGTACCGTTCCTTAAGTGCGGCCCATATCCTTTCAGTTTGCAGACCTGTGAAAGAGGCAAATTTCCTCTAGTTTCCACACTCCTTGTAAAATGGTGGAACAGATATAGGCTGGCTATCTGTTACAAACATATTTTTGAGAAAAAGGGAAAATCGGAAACATAAGACAGTCATTGCTTGATGGGAGTTGTGAACTCCAGCAAAACAAATATTTAAAGATTAATTAGATCTCAAAGCCTGAAATATTATTCATAACATTTGATCCTGCTCTCTGGGCTCTTGGTTTCATCTCTTTGTCATCCTTTCTTTTTCATGAAAGATACCATGTGTTTACATTTGAGTAGTTTTCTCTTCTTATCTGGGATTTTGACTTCGTTCCAAATACTGTCTGTTTTGTAGATTCTTCCCTTATCTCCTTATTCCTTGGGTCACTAGTTTCCTATTCAAAGTCTAAGTTAATGAGTATGTTTGATAAAGCCCAGGCTTCATTGACCTACTTACCAGGGAAGCTGGGGAAGTACTTAAATCTTCACTTTCTTGAGTGGGATTCTGAGTTTTCTAAGACCCAAAAGATTGAGAATTTCCCCACTTGGGATTTTAGATATTGGTCAGTCAAAAGAATGACAAATGTTCCTTATAGTCATCTTTTGAACTTAAATATGCATTTTCTTATATGTATATATCTTTGACATGTGCTGTCTTTATAGTCATACCTTATAACTATTTTTATTTAATTAATTTATTTTTCTTCAGCTTATTTTAAGTTCTGGGGTACCTGTGCAGGATGTGTGGGTTGGTTACATAGGTAAACATTTGTCATGGTGATTTGCCGCACAGCTCAACCTATCACCTAGGTATTAAGCCCGGCATCCATTAGCTATTCTTCCTGATGCTCTCCCTCCCTCTGCCATCCCCGACAGGCCCCAGAGTGTGTTGTTACCCCAATGTGTCCAAGTGTTCTTATCATTCACCTCCCACTTATAAGTGAAAACATGTTGTGTTTGGTTTTCTGTTCCTGCATTAGTTTGCTGGGAATAATGGCTTCCAGCTCCATCCATGTCCCTGAAAAGGACATGAACTTATTCCTTTTTATGGCTGCATAATATTCCATGGTGTATATGTACCACATTTTCTTCATCCAGTCTATCACTGATGGATATTTGGGTTGGTTCCATGTCTTTGCTATTGTGAATAGTGCTGCAGTGAACATACATGTGCATGTATCTTTATAACACAATGATTTATATTCCTTTGGGTATGTGGCTGGTAATGAGATTGCTGGGTCAAATGGTATTTCTGCTTCTAGATCTTTGAGGAATTGCCACATTGTCTTCCACAATGGTTGAACTAATTTACACTCTCACCAGCCATGTAAAAGCATTCCTTTTTTTGCACAACCTTGCCAGCATCTGTGGTTTCTTGACTTTTTAAGAATAGCCATTCTGACTGGTGTGAAATGGTGTATTAGGATTCTCTAGAGGGACAAGACTAATAGGATAGATGTATATATGAAAGGGAGTTTAATAAGAAGTACTGACTCACGCTATCACAAGGTGAAGTCCCACAATAGGCTGTCTGTAAGCTGAAGAGCAAGAAAGCCAGTCTGAGTCCCCAAACCTCAAACGTAGGGAAGCCAGCAGTGCAGCCTTCAGTCTCTGGTGTAAGTCCAAGAGTCCAAAGGCTGAAGAAATTGGAGTCCAATGTTTGAGGGCAGGAAGCATTCATTACGGGAGAAAGATGAAGGACGGAGGACTCAGCCAGCCTGGTCCTTCCACGTTTCTCTGCCTGTTTTATCGTAGCCACTCTGGCAGCTGATTAGATGGTATCCACCCAGACTGAGGATGGGTTTGCCTCTCCCAGTCCACTGACTCAATTGTTAATCTCCTTTGGCAACACCCTCACAGACACACGCAGGAACAATACTTTCCATCCTTCAATCAATCAAGTTGACACTCAATATTAACTATCAGAGATGGTATCTCATTGTGGTTTTGATTTGCATTTTTCTAATGATCAGTGATGTTTAGCTTTTTTTCATATGTTTGTTGGCTGCATTAATGTCTTCTCTTGAGAAGTGTCTGTTCATTTTCTTTGCCCACATTTTATTTTATTTTATTTTATTTTATTTTTTTGAGATGGAGTCTCACACTGTCATCCAGGCTGGACTGCAGTGGCGCAATCTCGGCTCACTGCAAGCTCCGCCTCCCAGGTTTATGCCATTCTCCTGCCTCAGCCTCCCAAGTAGCTGGGACTACAGGCACCCACCACCTCACCCTGCTAAGTTTTTGTATTTTTAGTAGAGATGGGGTTTTACCGTGTTAGCCAGGATGCTCTCCATCTCCTGACCTTGTGATCCGCCCGCCTTGGCCTCCTAAAATGCTGGGATTACAGGCCTAATAGCACTGCGCCCAGCCTGCCCACTTTTTAACTTTTTTTTTTCCTTTTAAATTTGTTTAAGTTTCTTGCAGATTCTGGATATTAGACCTTCGTCAGATGGGAAGATTGCAAAATTTTTCTCCCATTCTGTAGGTTGTCTGTTCACTTTGATGATAGTTTCTTTTGCTCTGTAGAAGCTCTTTAGTTTAATTAGATCTCATTTGTCAATTTTTGCTTTTGTTGCAGTTGCTTTTGATGTTTTTGTCATTTATTTTATTTTAAATTCATAGAGATGAGACTCAGAACAAAGTACCATAGTCAGGCAAAAAAAAAAAAAAAAAAAAAAAAAAAAAAGATTAACTGGAAATGTATGTACTTATGAATTAAATTTAAAAACTAATATTTGTGTTAAGTATCTTTCTCCAAGAAACTCTAACTAGTCAGAGTGCAGGGGAAGACTTTGGGATTTGGTCAGTATGTACTCACTTGAGGATCAATTTTGAGATACTATTTACAGCTCAATACCCAACATTGCTATTTCATGCATGACATACGATTGACCTTTGGGAAGAAAAGTCTGATCTTACATTTTAGATTAAGGGCAGTTGTATGTATTGCCTAATGCTCATCAAGCATTAAATTGTAGGTAGACTCAATTTCTCAATGTTCTATTAGTGGGAGATTGAAAATTCAACTTTCTAAGGAGTTTCTACTAAAAAAAAAAAAAAAAACTTTTGGATGTTTATGAGTCAGATAAGACCAGTGTGACCTTTTTCATTCATTGCTATATTTCCATACTTTGATGGGAAATACAGATTCCAGGTTGTTTAATTATGAAAGACCTTTGTTTATACATTTTATACCTTTTATTATGCTTTTTGGAATATACTTCCTTGATTTTCCTGATATCTTTGACAAATGAAACATGCTTTCTTGAATATAAGGACAGAAAATACTTTCTCTGCAACATCACAGGAGGCTTTTTTTTTTCCATTTTAAAAATTGTGATAAAATATACATAACATAAAACTTACCATCTTAAGCATTTTTAAGTGTAAAATTCAATGGTATTAAGTACATTTCCATTGTCGTACAACTATCACAACATCCATCTTCAGAACTCTTTTCATCTTGCAAAATTGAAACTTTATACCCATGAAACAATAACCTGCAATTTCCTCTTCCACCGGCCCCTGGCAACAAACATTCTACTTTTCATCTCGATGATTTTGGACTATTTAAGTACCTCCTGTAAGTGAAATAATAAATATCTTGTTTTTTCGACTGGCTTATTTCACTTGGCATAATGTCCTCAAGGGTTCATCCATGTTGTCACATGTATCAGAATTTCCTTCTTTTTTAAGGCTGAATACTATTTCATTGTATGTAGATGCTACAGTTTGCCTATCCATTCATCTGTTGATGGCCATTTGGGTTGCTTTCACATTTAAGCTATTGTGAATAATGCTGCTGTGAACATGGGTATACAAATAGCTCTTTGAGAAACAGGCAGCTTTTGCTTCATTACTTTAGGTTGGCAATAGCTGCTACTGGAACAACACTTGTAATTTACAAAATAACCAGGAAGGCTGATTATATTAGCTAGGGTTTCAGTAGAAAGCAAAATTGAACTCAAGTGATGCAAGATATTTTGATGAAGAGAATAATACAGAGGTATGTGTTTTAGGGTGTAGTGGGGGTTAAGGAAATTAACAAGGAATGTTGAGATACCCAGACAATAGCAACAGCAGGAAGCAGTTAACATTTTTAGTTGTCAATGGGCAAGGAGAGCAAATAGTGTTAACAGAACCTACTGAGAGCTGCAGCTACAGAGAAGGAACCATGGACAGTACCTGAACCCATGAAAAGATGCAGCTACTGCCATAAAAGTGGCCCAGAGTGGGCAGGCATGGGAACAAAATACTGCAACCTCTTTTTACTCCTGCCCTCCAATCTTTTGCTAATAAATCCCATTGGTTGAGTCCAATCAGAAGCCAGCTAGCAAGAGCTAACTGTCCAGGATGACATATTGGTCAGTCCTATATTGATCAGTCTCATGGGAAGGAGCAGGGCCAAAAAGGACAAAAGAATGGACGAGGAAGGGTTCTTCGATAGATAAACATTTTCAACCTTTAGAATTTGTGCATAGGGATAGCTGACTTATTCTTCTCTTACAATTGAAAAAGTTTTATTCAATCCTTTTTTCTCTCTGCTGAGACACAAGGAAATGAGGCACACATTATTTATGAGCTTACTTTGTTTTTCATGGCAATGTGCCTTTAGAGACTGAATAACTGAATCAGAAAGTAGAATGACCAGAAATGGATCATTTCATACTGTGTACTAAAAGACACAAGCATTTAAAATTTGCTTATATCAAGCCCACTCTCAAGGAAGAATAGGAGACTGTAGTCACAGCTTCTGTGCCTGGCCAGCGTTCATGCATGGGTGAGGAGAAATGCTGACTGAAGAAACTCAGCTGAAACCAAAGAGAATCTGTCAAAGTGATGAGAAATTAACTGTATAGGCTTTAGACACACTGCATGACCAGATGGGTAAATTAGGAATTGTTTGAAGAAGCTTCTGTAAAGGAGATGTGACTGAAGAAAATTATTTTATGATGTGCAAAATGCAAAAGGTCGTGCATATATGTGTGTGTCTGGGGAAAGGGTGAAAAGCAAATGGGGATTAGTAATACTGAAGGCAACACACACAGACTGTAAGGATACTAACAGTTTCCCATTATTTAGGAGGGTTGTGACACTCTTAAAGAAACCAATGGTGAGAGAATTTCTATATTCATAGAACTTTTACCATTTTATTTTTGACTGTTTCTTTCATTGTATAGAACCTCCATCAATATCTCAATTCCCCAATTCTCCAGAAAGGCAATGGCAGAATATAGGCAATTACAGGGCTGCATTTGCACATAACAGAGTCAGAGATAAACTCAGATTATGACCCAAATTTATATTTCAACAAAACTTCCTGCTTCTGAGTTCATTGCTGAATAAGTAGATCTTGCTGCCTTTCATTGCATTTATACTACATCTGCCCTTTTGATGTAAACACACATGTCTATCACATCTTTCCAATGCAATTTGCAATGAGTGACCTCATTTCAAAGCAATATTTGTTTAGCAGAGACAGTTTGCCTTGGCAAAGTTTTCTAAATAATTCATAGATGATTTCTACTAACTGAGAAATATTGGTCTCAGTGCATAAAAAGTAAGTAGCCCATGTCTATCTTAAACTAGACAAAAAGGGTATTCATTAAGAGTTGTAGTCTGTAACCAAAATTTGGAAATAAATTAGTGCAATTCTCATAATGCCATTAGTTGTCACATATGGTGACAAATAATTTAAAAAGGCTTTCCTAATGGGAATTATTTTACAGCTTGGAACTCTAAGCCTACTGGTGATGGGGTATTGAGAATTTGGGACCATCTATAAAAATATGTTCAGTGAACACTTTAGCAATATGTGAACCTGTCTTTCAACTAATATGCTATCAAATTACCCCTGCCTATTTACGAATTTAAAATAAAAATAAAAAGTGAAGGCTGGATGCGGTGGCTCACACCGGTAATCCCAGCACTTTCAGGGGCCGAGGTAGGTGGATTACCTGAGGTCATGAATTCGAGACCAGCCTGACCAACATGGTGAAACCCTGTCTCTACTAAAAATATAAAAATTAGCCAGGCTAATTTGTGTATGCACCTGTAATCCCAGCTACTCAGGATGCTGAGGCAGGAGAATCGCTTGAACCCACAAGGCAGAGACTGCAGTGAGCCAAGATCGTGCCACTGCACTCCAGCCTGGGCAACAGAGCAAGACTGTCTCAAGTAAATGAGAAAGATGCAAGAAATGCTGGAAATCAGGAGTTGCTAGTTGATCTCAGCCACCAGCAAACTGTGTGGCCCTTTAGAACTGTTGTGATTTCAAAACTGTTGTCATGTAATTCTGTGATAAAAATTAAATGGAATTTTAGCCCCCAACATTTGTCTTAATGAAATGGGTTATTTGATGTGCCTAAGTAAACTAATAACTGACTTAGAACTCTTTATTTACCATGACTTTGAAAAAATGGATTGTAGAAAAAAGTCAATCCCCAAACAAATCAAATTTTATGTGAATATTATTCATTTTATGGATATCCCTCCTAAGTGAACACATTTAGTCCTCTCAACCACTTGAAGTTCTCAAAAATTTCATGCTGTCTTTGCTTTTGGGACTTTACTTATACTTTTTGCTCTCCCTATTTCCTATCTTCACCTGGATAAATCATACTCATCCTGAATCCCTTCCAAAACTGGACTGACCATGAAAGAACCTCATAATATGTAGGCAGCATGTCTTTGCCAAGATAGGCTAGTTTTCCATTAGTAATAGATAATCACAAATTCTCAGTAGATTTAACATAACAAATCTTTAATTTCAGCCTATTCTACATATCCATTGCTGGTTTGCTGGAGGTTTTTGCTCATTGTAATTACTCATGAACGCTGGCAATGGCAATTTTACTTGAGATACACTTCCATGATCAGTGGTGAATTGTGTCCTGACTCCTAGAGTATTCATTGTAAATTACACATCACTGCTACTCATGTATCATTGGCCAAAGAAAGTCATGTGGCCAATCTCATTAACTTTAATATTTGTTGAGCAGCACTGGTGACTCCAAAGTAGCACAGTGGTAAAGAGCAGCGCTTTGGCATTCAATAAATTGAGCTCAAATTCCGTCTCTGACCCTTGCTGGATGTAACTTCCAGCAAGTTATTTAATCTTTCTTTTGTCTGTTTCTCAGCTGTAAAATGGTTCTTATAATAGTAGATCCTTATTGGATTTTGAAAGTTAAACGTGTTAATACAGGCAAAACACTGTATTAACAAAGTGCTTGACATTACATTGAATCAATAGTAGCTATCATTTTACCTCATATTTAGTTTTTACTGTCTTATAATTTTTGTTTCTAGGACTGTCCCCTCTACAGGAGTGTAAGCTCTGTGTTAGTGGAACTTTCCTTGTTGAGTGTTGTACTCTTAGTGTTCATAGAGGAGGAATGCAACAGGTATTTTATTCCCTTTGAGTTTCAGATGTCTGTACAGTTATTTCAGGCCATTACGGTATTACTTATGGAACTTCTGCCTCATTGAAACAAATTGCACATGGTCACATGAAAAAATTAATTTCACCTTCTCACACACTCAACCAACTGCAGCATGCCTCATCCACCAAGATAATTTGGTTTAGTTAGTAAATAAAATTTGATTTAGTTGTTTATTAAAGTAAGTAAATGACTACTTTCTACTTGTTTATATTTTATTTTTAGAACTTTTATTTCTAGGACAATTGAGAGTTGTGAAAGAAAAGTAGACTCTTAACACTCATTGTTTCATTAAAAATAAAATAGTGCCATAGTTCTAAAAATGGAAAATATTTTATTTCTCCAAATGTTTTCAATAAACATTCATAGACAATATATGAATCACACAGAGTAGAGTTTAAATGACATGTGGGTAACAGGAACATATCAAACTTCAATACAATTATACTCACAATTTGACTTGGCAAGGCGAGAAAAATAAGATTACTTAAAAACTGTCAGAATTGCAGTACAGGGTTGTTGACAGCTGTGAAGAAAAGTTGAGTAACACTGAGCTGAAAAGGTCAGCGTTTCTTGTTGGTACTGGTTGGTGGGATGGGAAGGGCCTTTGGGATTGTCAAGGGCCACCCTCCAGGGACATATATTGCAGAGGAAGTTTTAGAGGTCAGACTTTCTGAGACAAGGAGCGGATCTGGTTTCCTCACAATAGTTCTGAACTCAGAGGTCATTCATATACTCTTTTGAATCACATTTCCCCTAAAGGCTCAAATAGAGAATATAGGTTAATAAAACTGGGTAATGGTAAGGTTTGCAGGAGACAGGGGAATCATTATTCTGTTCCTTTTAACTGAGTTTAATACCTTGTTTGGAGAGAAAGTAAAAATACAGGAAAACTAGTAAAGGAACTTATGGCCAAAAAATAAATAAATAAACTCATCTGGATTCAATTTTTTTTCATTACAAACTCTATCACTGTAACTCACCTTTAAAGGCCTTGTGATTTTTGAAGGTGAATCTATATTTCAAATAAAATAGTTGGCTATTGTGAAATAATTTTAGTGTTTGATGCAAAAATTAAATAATTCTAATATTAAGATGAAAGCCGGTTAATAAGGAAATGTATCTTTTTGGCCAATAATTCTGACATGTGCCATTCCACATTGCTTTGCATCCCATGAGTTTAGAATACTTTGTGGAATGCATCACTATCCCTAGTAGTTAAGTTTTAATCTACATACTGCTTTTTCTTAATTTGATGGATATATATATTTACACTGTGAAGCTACATAATGATAAGCGTTGGGGTAAGTAAAAATGTATCTACATTTTCCATTAAAAAACAGACCTGGAGATTGTAAGATTGGTGGCTTAAATCAATTTTTAAAAAAATCTTTCATCCAGATATTAGCATTGGGCAAACTTGGGCTAGAAAATAATTTCCACGTTTTAGGCCAGTGGCAGACCCAGGGCTACTCGGATCCTCTAAAACTAAGCTTAATATGGTGGCAGTAGTAAGGTTAACCAGCAATGTGAGTTACCAGATCTCGTGCCAGTTGCGCTTCCACCTTTCTTGACATTCTTAAGCCACATGGGTTGGTTGCAGGCTGGGGTAAGTTGGAACCGCTGAATCCTTAAGCGGTCCAATTTTGTTACAGTAATACATGATATTAGCCAACCATTATTAATCACTTGCTATGTTCTTGGCTCTTTTCTAATAATTTTACATGTGTTAACTCATTGACCTTTCACACTTCAGTCATTATTATTGAGGCACTTGTATCTCTGTTTTGCAGATGAGTTAGCAGAGGTAGAGAGAGGTTTGTCCTAAACTTGCCCAAATCACTATGCTGGTAATTGGTGGAGCCGGATAAAAATTCAAGCGGTCTTGTTCCAAAGTCATTGGTCCTTAAGTTTTAAACTATGTTATCAGGCTTAGCTTCTTGATTCTCAGCCATATTACTGTGAAATATCCTCTGAGTTCTAAATTTGTGTGTATTTACAATATTAATATTACTAACTATATATTAAATAAGAAGGTTCACTAATTTGAAAAATAGTACTATAGCAGGAATGTAATACAGTTTTAATTATTTTATTGTTTTACCTATTTATTTATTTATTTTTCGTTTTTTAGACACAGGGTCACACTCTGTAATACAGTTTTAATTATTTTATTGTTTTACCTATTTATTTATTTATTTATTTTTCATTTTTTAGACACAGGGTCACACTCTGTCACCCAGGTTGGAGTGTAGTCATGTGATCATGGCTCACTGCAACCTTGAACTCCTGGGCTCAAGTGAGCCTCCTGCCTCAGCCTCCTGAGTAGCTGGGACTACAGACGTGCGCCACTATGCATGGCTAATTTAAAAATTTTTAAATGTTTAGTAGAGACAAGCTCTTGCTATTTTGACCTGGCCTGAAGCACTCCTTCTGCCTTGATCTCCCAAGTTACTGGGATTACAGGTGTGATCCATCACGCCTGGCTGCAATTTTAATCTATTGGAAAAAATGTCTGCTATTTCAGCCTACCCTTCCCCAGCCCACATTGAGTCTGTTTCTTATAAAATTTTTTTGATGTATTAAATATTTTTATTTGGTGTTTTGTGAAAAGTTTGTTAAAACAAACATGAAAAATTTTAATTCTTAGCATTTAAATAATGACAGTTGAAGTTTATTTGTATTTCTGTACAACAAGTAATTTGTTATTTCAATAATTTCTTCTTAGAGACTAGATAGAAGTATACTGTCATTTGTTTTTCACTTACTTTTTTATGAAATGAGAATGGGGATGAAGGTCAGGAGTAAGAAAGTGGGATTTAAGTTTTGCAGTGGCTCACGCCTGTAATCCGAGCATTTTGGGAGGCTGAGGCAGGTGGATCACCTAAGGTCAGGAGTTTGAGACCAGCCTGGCCAACATGGCAAAACCCTGTCTCTACTAAAAATACAAAAACTAGCTGGGTGTGGTGGCGGGCACCTGTAATCCCAGCTACTCAGGAGGCTGAGGTGGGAGAATTGCTTGAACCCAGGAGGTGGAGGTTGCAGTGAGCCGAGATTGCGCCACTGCACTCCAGCCTGGCTGATGAGTGAAACTCCATCTCAAAAAAAAAAAAAAAAAAAAAAAAAATACTAGTGACCTTCTGTCACATTTGCAATATGGAAAATGCAAAATGACTTCTAAAATTGTTTTATTATCAAATAAAATATTCAGCAACAGATAAGAAAAACAAACATATCCATTAATTGAAAGAATTATGTGTCTAATTTATTTTGCTAGTTGTGAGTTAATAGAATATATGATACTAGTTTCTCTGTATTTCTAAAATGGAAGACAATTATCACAGACCTGAGTGAAACAAATGCGAACCTGGGAAAAGAGGCTAAATAGTTATTTTTCTCAAAATAGGAATACAAAACCCCTAAAAGTAAAAATGTACATTATTTCAGTATTTTGTAGCCAAATGTCTAATTGCATGTCTGCCTTTTCCGTTTGTAATATTCCAGAATTCCAGGCAGGTGGCATGCTAGATGATGTTTATCATAATTATGCTGTATCTTACCACCTGAATAGGAAACTATTGAATATTGCACATAAATCTTTCAATGTAATAAAATTGCGTATCAGGACATACATAGAAAGGTAAAGAAGATGTGAGCATAGTATTAGATAGATTACTAACAGTGACAATATAATTTCTTGAAATATTAACAGTGTTGTTCCTTTTCTTCTACCCTTAGACTCTGGACAAGAGCAGAGTAGATGTTCAAAGTCACTGTCATTCTCTTTGCACAATCCCAGGGACCTTTGAATGATTCAGCATAGCCAAGTGGTCATACCATTTTAAATGACATAAACATTCTTATTAAGCTGTTGAGAATTTTGACCTTTCTTAAATGTCAGAAAAGGGATATTCTAGAAATAAATTTTGATCAATGGCTGGGGGTAGTGGTTCACGCCTGTAATCCCAGCACTTTGGGAGGCCAAGGAGGGCAGATCACGAGGTCAAGAGATCAAGACCATCCTGGCCAACATGGTGAAATGCAGTCTCTATTAAAAATACAAAAATTAGCTGAGTGTGGTGGCACATACCTGTAGTCCCAGCTACTTGGGAGGCTGAGGCAGGAGAATCACTTGAACCCAGGAGGCAGAGGTTGCAGTGAGCCGAGATTGTACCACCGTACTTCAGCCTGGTGACAGAGCAAGATTCTGTCTCTAAATAAATAAATAAATAAATAAATAAGTTGTAATCAACAGGAAGCATAATACACCAAGTGTGTGGACTCTTCTGTCCACCTCAGACTCCGTGGGAGGTGGTGGATTTGATGAAATGCTGTTTTCTGTTATGTGAGAGTATTTGATAATTTAATATTGACTCTATTGGCACAGAAAGTGCTGTGAGATCTGACACTGGTGATCATAGAACTGTATTCACCTGAACCAGCTCCCACATTTTACAAGTGAGAAAATGGAGGCTCAGAGAAGTAAAATGATTTGCCCAAATAAGACAGCCAGTTAGTAGCAGAGTCAGGAACAGAATCCAGGTCTTTTGACTTTCAACCTTGTATTCTTTCTACTTTATTATACTGAATTGGAATTTTTCTCTTTTGTACTTTTTGTTTCCTTTTGTGAAGTTCGTTATATGCTGATGTTTCAAGCAGAGGAATTGAATTTTTCATTATAATTTTAATAACGTGCCACAAAACTGAAATTCACATTTGAATTCCAATTTCCTTTCTGAAACCGTAATACATGCTGAATAGTAAAGACAAACCTAACCACATAAGTTACCATTGTGTCTGGAAATCCCAATTTTAATGGTCATATACATGCTACTATAAATTAAAACACCTCTCTTACTGTATTTTTTTAAGTTTTATAATTCTATATAGAGCTAATTATCAGTCCTGCCAACATTTTGACTAATTTTGTTTTTTCTGGTTTCAATACTTCTAGTTGAGGCCTTGAAAATCTCTCTGGATTTCTTGAAGATAAGCAGAACATCTGTCAGGAAGACTGAATATGTTGAGTGTGTGTGTGTGTGTGTGTATCTTTAACATTTTTAAAATTTTATTTTCAATTGAAAAATAATTGTTTATGGGGGTACAATATGATGTTTTGATCTATAATACATTATAGAAAGATTCAATCAAGTTAAGTAACATATCCATCAGCTCACCAAATGTATCTTTTTTTGTGGTGGGAACATTAAAAATTATTTTAGCAGTTTTATAATATATGATACATTATTATTAACTCTGGTCACCATGCAGTTCAATAGATCACTAAAACTTATTTCTCCAGTCTAACTAAAGCTTTGTACCCTGTGATCAACATTTTCCCTTCCCTATCCTTTTCCTCTCCCTACTGTCTAGTAACCACCTTTCTAATCTCTGTTTCTATAAGATCAACTTTTTTAGATTCCACATAAGAGTGGGATCATAGTATTTGTCTTTTTGTGTCTGGCTTATATCACTTAGCATAATGTTCTCCAGTTCCATCTATGTTGTTGTGAGTGACAGAATCTCCTTTTTTAAAGGCTGAATAGTATTCCGTTGTGTATATACGTACCACATTTTCTTTATCCATTCATCTGTTGATGAACAATTAGGTTGTTTCCATATTTTGGCTATGGTGAATGATGCTAAAATAAACATGGGAGTGCAGATATCTCTTTGACATATTGATTTCAATTCTTTAAATATATACCCAGAAATGTATATATATTTTTAGTATTTTGCGGAACTTCTATTTTCCAAAATGGCTGTACTAATTTTCACTTCCACCAATAGTTTATAAGGATTCTCTTTTATCCATATCCTTGCCAACATTTGCTATTGTTCTTTGATAATAGTAATTCTAACAGGTGTGAGATTATATCTCATTGTTGTTGTAATTGACATTTCTCTGATTTTAGCAATGTTGGGCATTTTTTCATATATATCTGTTGGCCATAGTATTTCTTAAGAAGTGTCTGTTTAGATCCTCTGCCCACTTTTTTTATACTTTAAGTTCTAGGGTACATGTGCACAACATGCAGGTTTGTTACGTATGTACACATGTGCCATGTTGGTGTGCTGCACCCATTAACTCGTCATTTACATTAGGTATTTCTCCTAATGCTATCCCTCCCTGCTCCCCCTACCCCATGACAGGCCCCAGTGTGTGATGTTCCCCACCCTGTGTCCAAGTGATCTCATTGTTCAGTTCCCACCTATGAGTGAGACCATGCAGTGTTTGGTTTTCTGTCCTTGAGTTAGTTTGCTCAGAATGATGGTTTCCAGCTTCATCTACCTCCCTACAAAGGACATGAACTCATCTTTTTTTAATGGCTGCATAGTATTCTGTGATGTATGTGTGCTACATTTTCTTAATCCAGTCTATCATTGATGGACATTTGGGTTGGTTCCATGTCTTTGCTGTTGTGAATAGGGTTGCAATAAACATATGTGTGCATGTGTCTTTATAGCAGCATTATATATAATCCTTTGGGTATATACCCAGTAGTGGGATGGCTGGGTCAAAAGGTATTTCTAGTTCTAGATCCTTGAGGAATCGCCACACTGTCTTCCATGATGGTGGAACTAGTTTACAGTCCCACCAACAGTGTAAAAGTGTTCCTATTTCTCCACATCCTCTCCAGCACCTGTTGTTTCCTGACTTTTTAATCATTGCCATTCTAACTGGTGTGAGATGATATCTCATTGTGGTTTTGATTTGCGTTTCTCTGATGGTCAGTGATGATGAGCGTTTTTTCATGTGTCTGTTGGCTGCATAAATGTCTTCTTTTGAAAAATGTTTGTTCATATCCTTCATTCACTTTTTGATGGGGTTGTTTGATTTTTTTCTTGTAAATTTGTTTAAGTTCTTTGTAGATTCTGGGTATTACCCCTTTGTCAGATGGATAGATCGCAAAAATGTTCTCCCATTCTGTAGGTCGCGTGTTCACTCTGATGGTAGTTTCTTTTGCTGTGCAGAAGCTCTTTAGTTTAATTAGATCCCATTTGTCTATTTTGGCTTTTGTTGCCATTGCTTTTGTTGTTTTAGTCATAAAGTCCTTGCCCATGCCTGTGTCCTGAATGCTATTGCCTAGGTTTTCTTCTAGGGTTTTTATGGTTTTAGGTCTGACATTTAAGTCTTTAATCCATCTTGAATTAATTTTTGTATAAGATGTAAGGAAGGGATCCAGTTTCAGCTTTCTACATATGGCTAGCCAGTTTACCCAGCACCTTTATTAAATAGGGAATCCTTTCCCCATTTCTTGTTTTTGTCAGGTTTGTCAAAGATCAGATGGCTGTAGATGTGTGGTATTATTTCTGAGAGTTCTGTTCTGTTCCATTGGTCTATATCTCTGTTTTGGTACCAGTACCATGCTGTTTTGGTTACTGTAGCCTTGTAGTACAGTTTGAAGTCAGGTAGCATGATGCCTCCAGCTTTGTTCTTTTGGCTTAGGATTGTCTTGGCAATGTGGGCTCTTTTTTGGTTCCATATTAACTTTAAAGTAGTTTTTTCCAATTCTGTGAAGAAAGTCCTTGGTAACTTGATGGCGATGGCATTGAATCTGTATTACCTTTGGCAGTATGGCCATTTTCGTGATATTGATCCTTCCTATCCATGAGCATGGAATGTTCTTCCATTTGTTTGTGTCCTCTTTTATTTTGTTGAGCAGTGGTTTGTAGTTCTCCTTGAAGAGGTCCTTCACATCCCTTGTAAGTTGGATTCCTAGCTATTTTATTCTCTTTGAAGCAATTGTGAATGGGAGTTCACTCATGATTTGGCTCTCTGTTTGTCTGTTATTGGTGTATAAGAATGCTTGTGATTTTTGCACATTAATTTTGTATCCTGAGACTTTGCTGAAGTTGCTTATCAGCTTAAGGAGATTTTGGGCTGAGACGATGGGGTTTTCTAAATATACAATCATGTCATCTGCAAACAGAGACAATTTGACTTCCTCTTTTCCTAATTGAATACCCTTTATTTCTTTCTCCTGCCTGATTGCACTGGCCAGAACTTCCAACACTATGTTGAATAGGAGTGATGAGAGAGGGCATCCCTGTTTTGAGCCAGTTTTCAAAGGGAATTCTTCCAGTTTTTGCCCATTCAGTATGATATTGGTTGTGGGTTTGTCATAAAGAGCTCTTATTATTTTGAGATATATCCCATCAATACCTAGTTTATTGAGAGCTTTTATCAAGAAGAACTGTAGAATTTTGTTGAAGGCCTTTTTTGCATCTATTGAAATAATCACATGGTTTTTGTTTTTGGTTCTGTTTATATGATGGATTATGTTTATTGATTTGCGTATGTTGAACCAGTCTTACATCCCAGGGATGAAGTCAACTTGAATGTGGTGGATAAGCTTTTCGATGTGCTGCTGGATTTGGTTTGCCAGTATTTTATTGAGGATTTTTGCATCGATGTTCATCAGGGATATTGGTCTAAAATTCTCTGTTTTTTCATTGTTTCTCTGCCAGGCTTTGGTATCAGGATGATGCTGATCTCATAAAATGAGTTAGGGAGGATTCCCTCTTTTTCTATTGATTGGAATAGTTTCAGAAGGAATGGTACCACCTCCTCTTTGTACCTCTGGTAGAATTTAGCTGTGAATCCATCTGGTCGTAGACTTTTCTTGGTTTGTAGGCTATTAATTATTGCCTCATTTTTAGAGCCTGTTGTTGGTCTATTCAGGGATTCAACTTCTTCCTGGTTTGGTCTTGGGAGAGTGTATGTGTCCAGGAATTTTCCTATTTCTTCTAGATTTTCCAGTTTATTTGCATAGAGGTATTTATAGTATTCTCTGATGGTAGTTTGTATTTCTGTGGGATCAGTGGTAATATCCCCTTTATCATTTTTTATTGCATCTGTTTGATTCTTCTCTCTTTTCTTCTTTATTAGTCTTGCTGGCAGTCTATCAATTTTGTTGATCTTTTTAAAAAAACCAACTCCTGGATTCATTGATTTTTTGAAGGGTTTTTTTTTGTGTCTCTATCTCCTTCAGTTCTGCTCTGATCTTAGTTATTTCTTGCCTTCTGCTAGCTTTTGAATTTGTTTGCTCTTGCTTCTCTAGTTCTTCTAATTGTGATGTTAGGGTGTCGATTTTAGATCTTTCCTGCTTTCTCTTGTGGGCATTTAGTGCTATAAATTTCCCTCTACACGCTACTTTACATGTGTCCCAGAGATTCTGGTATGTTGTATCTTTGTTCTCATTGGTTTCAAAGAGCATCTTTATTTCTGCCTTCATTTCGTTATTTACCCAGTAGTCACTCAGGAGCAGGTTGTTCAGTTTCCGTGTAGTTGTGCAGTTCTGAGTGAGTTTCTTAATCCTGATATCTAATTTGATTGCACTGAGATCTGAGAGATAGTTTGTTGTAATTTTTTTTCTTTTACATTTGCTGAGGAGTGCTTTACTTCCAACTATGTGGTCAATTTTGGAATAAGTGTGATGTGGTGCTGAGAAGAGTGTATATTCTGTTGCTTTGGGGTGGAGAGTTCTGTAGATGTCTATTAGGTCCACTTTGTGTAGAGTTGAGTTCAGTTTCTGGATATCCTTGTTAACTTTCTGTCTCGTTGATCTGTCTGATGTTGACAGTGGGTTGTTAAAGTCTCTGATTATTATTGTGTGGGAGTCTAAGTCTCTTTGTAGGTCTCTAAGGACTTGCTTTATGAATGTGGGTGCTACTGTATTGGGTGCATATATATTTAGGATAGTTAGCCCTTCTTGTTGAATTGATTCCTTTACCATTATGTAATGTCCTTCTTTGTCTCTTTTGATCTTTGTGGGTTTAAAGTCTGTCTTCTCAGAGACTAGGATTGCAACCCCTGGTTTTTTGTTCTCCATTTGCTCGATAGATCTTCCTCCATCCCTTTACTCTGAGCCTATGTGTGTCTCTGCACGTGAGATGGGTCTCCTGATTACAGCACACTGATGGGTCTTGACTTTATCCAATTTGCCAGTCTGTGTCTTTTAACTGGGGCATTTAGCCCATTTACATTTAAGGTTAATATTGTTATGTGTGAATTTGATTCTGTCATTATGATGTTAACTGGTTATTTTGCTCATTAGTTGATGCAGTTTCTTCCTAGCATCGATGGTATTTACAATTTGGCATGTTTTTGCAGTGGCTGGTACCAGTTGTTCCTTTCCATGTTTAGTGCTTCCTTCAGGAGCTCTTGTAAGGCAGGTCTGGTGGTGACAAAATCTCTCAGCATTTCCTTGCCTATAAAGGATTGTATTTCTCCTTCATTTATGAAGCTTACTTTGGCTGGATATGAAATTCTGGGTTGAAAATTCTTTAAGAATGTTGAATATTGGCCCCCACTCTCTTCTGGCTTGTAGAGTTTCTGCCGAGAGATCTGCTGTCAGTCTGATGCGCTTCCCTTTGTGGATAACCCGACTTTTCTCTCTGGTTGCCCTTAACATTTTTTCCTTTATTTCAACTTTGGTGAATTTGGCAATTATGTGTCTTGGGGTTGCTCTTCTCGAGAAGTATGTTTGTGGTGTTCTCTGTATTTCCTGAATTTGAATGTTGGCCTGCCTTGCTACTTTGGGGAAGTTCTCCTGGATAATATCCTGAAGAGTGTTTTCCAACTTGGTTCAATTCTCCTCGTCACTTTCAGATACACCAGTCAGATGTAGATTTGGTCTTTTCACATAGTCCCATATTTCTTGGAGCCTTTGTTCATTTCTTTTTACTTTTTTTTTTCTCTAAACTTCTCTTCTTGCTTCATTTCATTCATTTGATCTTCAATTACTGATACCCTTTCTTCCACTTGATTGAATTAGCTACTGAAGCTTGTGCATGTGTCACGTAGTTCTCATGCCATGGTTTTCAGCTCCATGAGGTCATTTAAGGTCTTCTCTACACTGTTTCTTCTAGTTAGCCATTCATCTAATCTTCTTTCAAGATTTTTAGCTTCTTTGCAATGGGTCCGACTATCCTCCTTTAGCTCGGAGAAGTTTGTCATTACCGATCTTCTGAAGCCTACTTCTGTCAACTTGTCAAAATCATTCTCCATCCAGCTTTGTTCTGTTGCTGGCGAGGAGCTGCCTTCCTTTGGAGGAGAAAAGGTGCTCTGATTTTTAGAATTTTCAACTTTTCTGATCTGGTTTTTCCCCATCTCTGTGGTTTTATCTACCTTTGGTCTTTGATGATGGTGACCTATAGATGGGGTTTTGGTGTGGATGTCCTTTTTGTTGATGTTGATGCTATTCCTTTCTGTTGGTTAGTTTTTCTTCTAACATTGAGGACCCTCAGCTGCAGATCTTTGGAGTTTGCTGGAGGTCCACTCCAGACCTTTTTGCTTGGGTATCACCACCAGAGGCTGCAGAACAACAAATATTGCTGAATAGCAAATGTTGCTGCCCGATCCTCTGGAAGCTTTGTCTCAGAGGGGCACCCAGCTGTATGAGGTGTCAGTCAGCCCCTACTGTGAGATGTCTTCGAGTTAGGCTACTCAAGGGTCAGTTTGTTCAGGTATGCCCTGTCCTCAGAGGTGGAGTCTACAGAGGCAGGCAGGCCTTGTTTAGCTGTGGTGAGCTCCACCCAGTTGGAGCTTCCTGGCTGCTTTGTTTATCTACTCAAGCCTCAGCAATGACAGACACCCTGCCCCCAGCCTCCCTTTCAATTTGTTTCTGTTGACACAGACATTGCCTTGCAGTTCGATGTCAGACTGCTGTGCTAGCAGTGAGCAAGGCTTCGTGGGCATGGGAACCTCTGAGCCGGGGCAGGATATAGTCTCTTGATGTGCCATTTGCTAAGACTATGGGAAAAGTGCCGTATTAGGGTAGAAGTGTCCCAATTTTCCAGGTACTGTCTGCCATGGCTTCCCTTGGCTAGGAAAGGGAATTCCCTAACCCCTTGCGGTTCTTGGATGAGGCAATGCCCTGCCCTGTTTTGGCTCACACTCCATAGGCTGCACCCGCTGTCCAACAAGTCCCAGTGAGATGAACCTGATACCTCGCTTGGAAATGCAGAAATCACCCATCTTCTGTGTCACTCACCCTGGGTGCTGTAGACTGGAGTTGCTCCTATCCTTTGCCTATTTTTAATTTGGCTTATTTGTTTTATTGCTATTGAGTTGTTTGAGTTCCTTATATATTTTGAATATTAGCCCCTTATCAGATGTATGCTTTACGAATAATTTTCCCCAGCCCATGAATTACCTCTTCATTCTGTTGTTTCCTTTGCTGTGAAGAAGCTTTTTAGTTTGATATAGTCCCATATGTCTATTTCTGCTTTTGTTGCCTGTGCTTTTAGAGTCCTATCCAAGTAATTATTGCCCAGTCTTATATCATGGAGATTTTCCCATATGTTTTCTTCGATGAAACTTTACAGTTTCAGATCTTACATTTAAGTATTTTGTTCATTTTGAGCTGATTTTGTATATGGTATAAGACAAGGGTTCAATTTCATTCTTCTTCATGTGGATATTCAGTGTTCCTAATACTATTTTTTAGAGACTTTGTCCTTTCCTCATTGTGTGATCTTGATACCATTGCCAAAATTTGACCATAAATATATGGATTTTTTTTTGGCTGTCTATTCTGTTTCATACTTCTTAAATTTGTTGAGACTTGTTTTGTGGACTAACATGTAATCTATCCTGGAGAATGTTTTGTGTGGACTTGAGAAGAATGTGTATTTTGCTGCCGTTTGATGAAACATTCTGTGAATATCTATTAGGTTCATTTGGTCTAAAGTGTTGTTGAAATACAGTGTTTCCTTATTGATTTTCTACTGGATGCTCTATCCATTGTTGAAAGTGGGGTATTGAAGTCTCCTCCTATTATTGATTGCAGTCTTTCTCTCCCTTCATATCTATTAATATTTGCTTTAAATATTTAGGTGTTCCAATATTAAGTGAATATATATTTACAATTCTTATGTCTGCTTGGTGTATTCACCCCTTTATCATTATATAATGACCTTTTTGTCCCTTTTTATAGCTTTAACTTCAAGTCTATCTTTTCTAAGTGTAGCTCTCCTCATTCTCTTTTAGTTTCCATTTGCATAGAATATCTTTGTTCTTCCTTTCATTTTTGGTCTATGTGTGTGCTTAGAGGTGAACTGAGTCTCTCATAGGCAGTATATAGTTAGGATATAGTTGGGTTTTGTTCCATTTAGCCACTTGATGTCTTTGGATTGAAAAATTTAATCCATCCAGTAATTATTGATAACTCAGATCTTACTATTGCCATTTTGTTAATTGTCTTCTGGTTAATTTGTAGATCCTTTGTTCATCTCTTCCTCTCTTGCTGTCTTCCATTGTGATTTGATGATTTTCTGTGGAAGTATGCCTTGAATCCTTTCTTTCAATCTTTTGTGTATCCAGTAGGAATTTTTGCTTTGTGGTTACCATGATGCAATTTTAAGTTGATAATGACTTAATTTTGATCGCTTATGCAAACTCTACAATTTTACTTGCCTTCAATTTGTTTCTGTTGACACTTAAAAAAATCTTTTATAGTTTTTGTCCCTTAAATTTTTGTGGCCGTAGTTGTTTTTAAGTTTTTTTCTTTTAACCTTCCTACTAGAGGTATATAATTGATTTTTATACCACCATTACAGTAAATGAGTGTTCTGAGTTTGACTATATTCTTTTACCAGTGAGTTTTATATTTTCACATATTTTTATGTTGCTACTTAGCTTGATGGACTCCTTTTATCATTTGTTGTAAGAGCAGTCTAATGGTGATAAATTCCCTCAGCTTTAGTTTGTCTAAGAAAGTTCTGCTCTTCTCCTCATTTTTTAAGGACAGGATTGAGGGGTATAGTATTCTTGGTTGAAAGTTTTTCTTCCAGCCTTTTGAATATATCACCCTATTCCTTCCATCCTGCAGGATTTCTGCTGGAACATCCACTGATGATTTATAGGAGTCCCCTTGTATGTAACAAGTTGCTTTTCCCTTGAAGCTTTCCAGGACTCTTTCTTTGTATTTAGCTTTTGACAATTTGATTATACCACATCTCAGTATAGGTATGTTATTTATCTTATTAAATGGCTGTTGAACTTCCTGGATCTGGATTTTTGTTTCTTTCCCAGACTTGGGAAGTTTTCTGCCATTAGTTCTTTGAATATTTTTTCTGTCCTTTTCTCTTTTCTTCTTCTGGTATACCAATAATGCATATGTTATTCCACTTGATAATGTCACATAGGTCCCTTAGGTTATTGCCCCTCAATTTTTTTTCTTTTCTCTTTTTACTCCTCAGATTGGATAATTTTTAATGACCTGTTTTCAAGTTTACTAATTCCTTCCTCTACTTGATCTAGTGTGCTATTGACTCTCTCTATTGAATTCTTGAGGTTAATTATTATGTTCTTCAGCTTGATGTTTGGTACTTTAAAATATTTTTAAATCTCTTTGTTGATGTGCTTAATTTGCTTATGCATTGCTTTCCTTGCCTCAGTATCTTTACAAATATCCTTTTGAATTCTCTGTCAGTTAAATAACATATCTTCATTTCTTTAGAGCTGGCTTCTGGAGATATATTTTGTTCTTTTATTTGGAACATATGTCTATTTTCTTGTTTTGCTTGACGCTCCATGATGGTTTCTGTGCATTGGATAAAAGAACAACCTTTACCATTCTTCTTAGACCGATTTCATTTAGGAGACATTACTCTTCAATTAGCCTAGCCAGGAATTCAACATGACTCTAAACTCTTTGTACTTGCCCAACCTGCTGTCTTTGTTCATAGTGGCCTCAGGAAATTAAAGAGTATCAAGCTGTGCTATTGTCTTGAGAGAGATGGGATAGGAATTAGTCCTTTGGGATGCAGATGGAGACTTTTGGAATGTTAGATATGTGTTCTAGTTCCCTCTGTCTTTGCAGAGCAGCTGAGTGCCAGAGTTTATCTCCCACTTGTTCTGTGCTACACAAAGAAGTTCTGAGGTACATACCTATGCTCTTGATCAGACTGCTCATTTTGGACCTGGGGAGATAGCTATTAAATATTTGCAAGTTTAAAAGTCACCTTTTTGTTCTCTGTGGCCTAAGAGACTCAGGAGTGCAGAACTCTGTCAACTCCTACAGCTAGGTGATTTAGGAGCTAGTCCTTTGGATGAAAGCTGTACAAGTTGAGCATACAGAAACTGTATCCAAGGAGAGTCTTTAGATATGGATTTATCATCAGAACGAGCCAGGGAAGAGGGTGCAGGAAGTCCCACTCTCCTGTTTGAGAAAGCAGAAGTCTTATAATCTCCCAGCAGGGGGAATCTTCTGGTCTGGAGTTAACACTGAAGGAAGAAAGGCACAAGGAGTGCCTACTTTCTCTTTCAGGCATGGAGTAGTCCTCCTGTCTCCCTCTAATGAGAGATTCAGGAATTTATCTCTAGAGTAAGCCAGGAAAGAAGGTACAGGGCCAGTGGAAGCAGGGAGGGGAATGTGCTTTCTCTTTCATACTTGCTGGAAGAGGCCTCCAACCTCTTTCCACAGAGAGAATGTAGGGCTGGAATTATTGCTGGAGCAAGCCCAGAAGAAGGTGTAGGGAGCTTATATATTTATTGTAGCACTATTCTTAATAGCAAAGTCATGGAATCAACCTAAGTGTTCATCAGTGGTTGATTGGAGAAAGAAAATGTGGTACATATACATCATGGAATATTATGCAACTATAAAAAATGAAATCATATCCTTTGCAGCAACATGGATGCAGCTGGAGGCCATTATCCTAAGTGAAATAACTCAGAAACAGAAAATGAAATACCTTATGTTCTCATTTAATAAATGGGAGCTAAATAATGAGTACACATAGACATAAAGATGGAAATAACAGGCACTGGAGACTCCAAAAGAAGGGAGGTTTGGAAGGAATGAGGGTTGAAAACCTACTTATTGGATACAATGTTCACTATCTGGGTGACGTGTTCACTGAAAGCCCAAACCTCATCATTACAGATACATCCCTGTGTAAACCTGCACATGTACCCTCTGAATCTAAAATAAAATAACAAAAAGTGAAGATATAGGGACTGCTCCCTTTCCCTTTAAGAAATGGAGATGTTCCCCATTCTCTCTATGCTGAAAGATTGCGGAGATTTATTTTAGGAGAAAGCCAGGGAAGAAGGCACGGGGAGTGTCTTCAAGTAAGCAGGAGTTTTACACCCTCTTTGCAGGAAGAGCCTTCTGATCTGTAGTTACCCCTAAATCAAGCCATGGAAAGAGAGTGCTTCCTTTCTTTTGCAAGAACAAGGAGGTCCCCAGGCCTCCTCTAATATGAGACTGCAAAAATCTATCTCTGGAGCAAGCCAGGGAAGAAGGTCTAGGGGTACCCACTCTTTTGTTCAAGCAAGAGGAATTTTTACATCTTCCATGCAGGGTGAGGCTTCTGGTCTGCTGTTATCACTGAAGCAAGTCAAAGAAGAAGGCACAGAGAGTGTCCTTTTTCTCCTTCAGGGACAGGGAAGATCGCCAGCCTCTCTCTCATGAGAGATGGCAAGAATTTCTCTCATAAGCAAGCCAGGGGAGAGTGTGTGTGTGTGTGTGTGTGTGTGTGTGTGTGTGTGTGTGTCTTTCCCTTCAAAAAAACCCGAGGAATTTATTTTTCCTCCACAAAACTTCCAAAGTATTGCTACTTTCTAAGTGCTGATTCTCCTGTGCTTAACTTGCTGGTTTCTCACACATAAAAGGCTGGGTAGAGTTGTTGTTGGCAGCTGCTGATATGGTTGGCATTCACTGGGATTAAGTAAAAAATCCATTGCCTAAAAGATGACATTTTAAAAAAGGATATCCTAAACCAAATAAGAAACCACATGAAATCAGATTTGTTCTTTCTTAAAATTAGCTGGAGTCCCTGTAAGTTGCACTTTAATCTCAAAAAACATACTCGTAATATTATCCATGAAGCTAATTTTAACATCTATATGGTATTTTAGATTTCTGAGAAAGTGATTTTTATCTGATTTGAATTTATTACATCGAGTGAAATACTGCTGTTTGGACAGTATGCCAGTTTTCACATTTTCCATATAAATTTTGCACTGAAATGGCAGCTCCTGTGCCTTCCTGCTGGCTGCCATCCTCTCACTTCTTACTGTCAGTTGTGTAAACCACTTTTTGCCTACATCCCCTGCTTTGTACAATCCTCTTACTAACCCAGGCACAGCTCTGTTTCTTTCTTTTATTTATGATCAGCCACCTTTTCTAGGTTACTTAGAGGACCATTATATTATTACTGAAATAAACTATTACAACTGAAAGGGTCCTGGACAGTCACTCAGCCTAGCTCTTTTATGTGATAAATAGAGACCAAAGTGCTTAAGTGACATGCCTGAGTTCAGATTTCTTAGTGGCATTAGTGGAAACAGAACCCATGTCTCCCAACATTAACTTTCTTTTACCTCCGCTTTTCGTATTTGTCGCTCTTTGGATAAGTTATAAAAATTTCTGATAGATTTTGTCTGATAAAACCCTTGATAGATCTAATTGGTGATCCACTAAGCCTTTATACCCTCAAATAACTCCCTAAGTACCCAGAGTTGGCAGACTTCAACCTTGTTTTGAATTTCTGTTGCATCTTTTTGTCTTAACAGATTTGGTGGCCCACACAATACCTCAGTCATGTTTCACCGAGGCACCAGTTTGCGTCCAACCTGCTTATATTACTGGGGGTACCTGGAGGTCTGGTGAAGGAAACTGCTAGGAGGATATTTAAACAAAAGCATCTGGAGCATTTTGGAAATGAAAAGAGTCTCTGTTAGTGAATAAAGAGGGAGTAAAATACAGAAGCTGGCCCAATAAGAATATCTCAATAGTGAAGGACTAGGCAGTGATGAGAATAGCCTGGGTGCTCTCACTGATACTTATTCTCTAGCTATGCCACATAAGCCAGTGAAAAAATACAAGGGAGACAAGGGGTTAAACAAAAGCAATTAAATCAGAATAAGCTGTTTTAAGTTAAATCTCTATAAGACATTTGGTGAGTAAAAAACAGCATGTTTTTGGTACTTAAGACTGGAACACAAAAGCACAGGAATGTCAGTCTTTCAGCATGAAGTTCGGCATTGCTGAAATCTATGGTTACCTTCAGATAATTCAGTGCTCTGGTATCAGTGTGATTTATTACTTGGTATTCTTCCTGAATCAACCCTGAAACTCTTAACCAAGTTTTTACTTGAGCGAGATTAGAGACAACTTGGAGACTACAGGGTCTGTTCGAATAAGAGACTGAAGAACTTTTGGGCACAGGACTTTTCCGTTAGGTTGGTGAAGAAATAATTGTACTTTGACATCTGTCTCAGTGAGTATACCACAAAACGAGGTTGAAGATATTCTTCACCACTGACCACCACTTAAGTTTTGTCTTTGGAAAGCCTATGCTCTAGGTGGTGGTGATGCCCAGCATGACCTACTGAGAAATGGCAGCTATGCCTGGCAGACAGATTAGAAATTGCAGGGCAGACTAGCAAGGAAACAGGTGTCATTTAAAAACTACTCGCAGTGGTGGCAGCATCAAGCTCAGTGGGAGTGGGGCATCAAGCAGATGTAGCATTGTTATGCAGGAGTGCTCATCATATTCTCTGCAAACACTCGTGAAACCCTCTTGGGGCCTGGCGAGGATACTTGGGGAAAGAACTCAGAGATTGTTGATGTTCTACATGAGCAGGTGGTGGAAGGCCTGGGGAAATGAGTTATATTTGCTCTCTATTTCTCAAGTCTTATAAAAATGTTTTGAATTCGGGGAGTAAATGTGCAGGTTTGTTACATGGTTTTATTGCATAATGCTTTATTCCTCAGGTCTTTTAATCCTACTTGAATCACCTGTGTTGCTGATTGGAGGCAAATCAGTTTACTTGAATATAAAATTTATAAATTAAAAAACACTTCTAGGAATACCAGCATTTTTTACAAATGATTTTAGTATATTATGATTATTTTCTTAATTCTCCTAAAATAATAACATCCTGTGAATGCACAAACCTCAGCTAACTGCTCTGTATTTTGTTAGAATACTACAGACTTTATTTATTTTGACTCTTGAAACTTTGTAGAGCTAGAATTTTTTTTTTTAAATCAGTTTTCAAGTATTTAGTTGTCTGTTTGCTCTGGTGATAAATAGCATAAGAGTAATGAGAGAAATAGGACTTCATCAGCAGCCTTTTCAGTGTCGGTGTCTGTTTCCTTAAGGTCTTGTGTCCTTGGTCAAACCAAGTCTCCAGATGGCACTGTTGTCAGAAAGATCTAGGAAAATAGATGACCCAAATATATTTTTATATCTGTGTTTCAGTTTGTAAATCACTAGTCTTGTTTCTGAAATGGTTTTCAGGTCAAAGCAGTTTTAAGATCCCTCTTCAGCAGTTACTTGTCATTCTCATCCCATTCTTCCCATTTTCTGTGTATTAGATACTTTTCCAGCCTGGAATTTATAGCTCCCAGTGCAATACCAAGCACAGAGTTTGTTGAGAATCCACTTTTATTCCCTGGTAAAGTTGCTTTTAGCAGTAACAATAGTACTTACTATTTTGTTTTTATGGAATTTCTAATCAACATAAATCACCATTACATCAACACAACAACATACATTGTGGACCCACAATACTGTGTCCTTTTAGAAAATATTGTGTCAGAACACTTAACATGAGATTTACCCTCTTAACAAAATTTTAAGTGTACAATACAGTATTATTAGACAATCTTTAATTGTTTTGTAAACAACACAATACAGTATTATAGAAACAGTCTTTCACAGTGGTTCTCTAGGATTTAATATAGTGTGTACTTCTGCATTTAAAGATATTTCTGAACTCTTCTCCAGGATCCTCCTTATTATGACATACTTATTTTTGTAATAACTCCTGCATACATCAGATATAAAGCTTGTAAGCAGAAGTGTGCACTTGTCTAAAAGTTAACCAAACATGGTGTGCTTTCTTTCCATGCAAATGTTTGCATACCTCTGTCCTTGGAATTACTTCTCTGGGTCAGAGTGAGCCTTTGTGCACTTAAGGACAAGAGGACAAATGTTTTCAGCTTTACATTATTTTGCAGAATTTATTCATTACTGTTTCTTACAAACAGAGATCCTTTAGCATGACAAATAAAAAGCCAAATAGCATATTCTTTGTTAAATAAGTGATTCAGACAGTTGTATTCGTAAACAACCTTGGGGATACTACACGGTCCTCCTTCCAAACTACCTGCCCTGGGTCTAAACTCATCCTGCTTTATCTTGGCATCCTCTTTTTTAACAATAACTTTTGTGTTAAAGCATTGGTACAAGGTCTCCCGGAGGCTCTTGTTGAAATGTGCATGCTGCCTTGGAGGGACAGGGGGGCTGTTTCATTAGCATAGGCTGGCACACTGCCACCTTCAGTCATTTAACATCTAGTAATTGATCTCCTTTTATGTGCAAGGCAGTGTAGTCAAATGAGGAGAAAGGTGGTTCCCGGAGGACTTGAAGGATTGTTAATATTTGATGGCTATGAAGGCAGAAAAAAAGTTGAAACATGAGGAAAACGGAAGATTTGAGGATGAAGGGAGACCTAGGATGAATTGCTGCCACTGGGATCACTTATAAAGCAGTGGGAATAATTTGGAAGTGGAGGATTTGTTTAAATAATGTCGAAATGGAAACCAATGGTATTTTTCTAGAGTTTTAAAAAATTCATCCCACAAATAATTATTGAGTGACTACAATGTATCTGGCATCAAGGACTTAGAGATACAGAAGTAAACAAAACTTATCAAGTCTCTGCCCTAAAGGAACTTATAGGGTAGTGGTGTTATGCCCAGACCGTTTATTCCCCAAAGAAGACCACCAGAGTCCAGAGTCAAAGCCAAGCGGCAAGGATCTTTACTGCAAGTTCGAACTTGGTCCCTCCGCTTCACAGCTTACGAGAGGGCCCCGAACAATGCGTGTGCTTGCTTTTTATAGCCCGATGTAAACAGGACTTGTAAGGTTACAGAGGAACAAGGGATTTCTCTAGGTTACAACATTACAATTGGTTAACATTTTAAGTTATACATTTAACAGTTCTCTATTGGTTCCTGCGCTTTCAGTAAAACCACAAACGGCTGTGTCCTTATCGGGGATTTTCCAGGTGGTGTTTTTTTCTAAAGTTGAGATATATGGCAGTCTCTGAGTTGAGAGATATATGGTGGGATGTGTTTGTACTGGGCTCAGGAAGTTGAGAGATATATGGTGTTTGTACTGGGCTCAGGAAGTTGAGAGATATATGGTAGTCTCTGAGTTGAGAAATGTGTTTGTGTTGAGCCCAGGGCTGAGGAATGTGCCTGATTTCTTTCAGTGGGACAAGTGGTAAATGAATAAAGTAAATATCTTATGGCAGACAGTGATAAAGGTTATAGAGAAAAAGAAAGTGAGGTGAGGGAAATAGGGCTGGGTGAAAAACTCAGGGGTGCTGAATAGGGATGTGTAGCTCTTTTGTGTAGCGGGGGCAGGAAAGACATGATGGAAGTCAGAAATTCAATTGAGTCCTGCAGCTATGGGAGGGAGTGGATAGAGCATGCCCAGAGAGGAAGAGCAAGTTCAGTGACACTGAGGCAGGTAGAGCTTGGTGTATTTAAGAAACATTAAGGAGGGCAATGTGGTTTAAGGAAAGAGAGAAGAGGAGAGTGTGGGAGAGAAAGACATATTGAGGACTGAGAGAAAGGGGATGGGAAGCAGGTGGTGTAGAGCTTTGAAACCATCGTTTGTACTTTGGATTTTACTCTAAAGGAGCTGATAATCAATTGGGTGATTTTCAGCTGAGGAAATGACATCATCAGACACATTTTACAAGGACATACTGGCTGCTCTGTTGAGATTAGATTATGTGTGTCAAGGGCAGAAACATGGAGATAGAACATATTACAAAAATCCAGGAGAGAAATGATGGTAACTTTTACGTGAATTGTGTTGGTGAAGGAAGCAATTAGAGGTCAAATTCTGGATTTCTATTTGAAAGTAGAACTGACAAGATTTGCTGTTCTTTAACTTGGACAATATGTGTTAGTGCTCTTTTTTTCCTTGAGGATGAGCTATTTGTGAAGCAGGACATTTCCCTGACCCCTTCGTGGGTGGGAACTGGAGTGCCGAGGTGCTGGAACTAGCCAACTGCTTTGGCACTGGCAGGGGGTGAATTCCACTCACTTGGACCTGCTGCACTTCATCCCTCATTGGACGGGGAACATGCAGGTGAGTGGGTGCGGGAGCTGGGGCTAGTGCTTTTGGGTGCTGGCAGGAGCCAAACTCCGTGCGGACCCCCCGACAGCATCTGGGGGGATGCCCGTGACCCCTGAAGCCCCGGAAGGAGTGTTACAGTGCTCTTTTAGCTTTGCTGTCTACAGATGGTTTAAGCGTTAATAGCTCGGTGGAGGGTCAGTGTGACAGCCTTTTGCACCTGCACTCATGGCACCCGGGTTCTTGTCCAGCATCCAGGAAGAATGAGGCCACATGTACGAATTGATGATGGTAAATGTGGGGGATTTTATTGCTGATAAAAGTGGCTCTCAGCAGGAGGGGGAGCTGGAAAGGGGACAGAGTAGGAAGGTAATTTTTTCCTGAAGTCTGGCTGTCCCTGGCTGTATTCCTCTTTGAACTTAAATTATCAAGCCATCCCTCTGAAGTCAAGCCACCTCTCTCTAGCACATCTAGCTGCTTCTCTTCTCTCTACCAGCTGAGGCTGGGGTTTTTCTGGGTGCAGGATGGGGACTTGGGGCGGGCCATGGGTGGTTTTGGAAAAGGCAGCATTTGAGTGGGAAAACAGGAATGAGAGCTTTCTCTTTGGGCTTTGGTTCCAGGTTTGAGGTTGGGGCCCTTGCTGGGGACCCACCCTCTTCTGCCCAGAATTTCCCTGTCTCCTATCTCTATCATTTACACAGAGAGCAAGCAGTCTTGAGCTTCTCTAGCCAATACCTGGGAATCTAAAGCTGCAACACTTACAGTTATGTGACCCTAGAACCATGTGTGAAACAGTAACTGAAATTACGTTTTATGATTACAGCCTATCCTGTGGAGTTCAGGATACCAGGATATCTTGAGAAGACATGAACAGTTCTAAAGAGCCACCTGTTAACAACCACAAGAGCCAGGCTTGTTTCAAGAGTCAATGTTCAGGATAGGACAAGCTAACATTTTCTTCTAGTTCCAGTGTGGTTTAGAAGTTCAGATTCCTCTTATAAATCTTCTGCAGGATCCTTTAAGCTACAAGAGGTTTCTAGTTGAAGGCATAATCATTTGTAAATAAAGTTGGATTCTGAGATAAATTTTAAAGAAAGTGAGAAGTGCCTTTGATCTACCTTCACATTCAGGGAATTCTTGTCTCTCTAGATGCTTTTCTTCAAGCGTATACTCTATCATATGCATGTTCATCTTGGCTCTACCTAGCTGCAGTTCCTAGCTCAACTACTTCCTCATAATTTACTGTATTTATTAGAGTATCACAATGACCAAAATCACATTTGACCTGCGAAAAAAGCTGCCAGAAGTAAATGTTTGTGATTGATGGTGACATAGTAGTTTATTAGTTTTTGGCAGATAACCCTAGTGCCCAGAAATTACACCTTTTGTGAAACCATTCATTGCAAGTGGATGCATGGTTCCACTGAGCACAGTTACTACATCTAAATGATCACATATTTATCAACAAATGTTTACTGAGTGTTTATCATGTTCCAGGCCTATGCTGGAATGGAGCCACAGCTACAACGAGACAGTCAAAAAAAAAAAAAAAAAAAAAAGATGAAATGATTACTTAGGGAGTATTCCTGGGAATACTCATAAGGGACAGGGAATGGTGGATGAGGAGGAGAAGGACCAGCAAGTAGATAGCATCAATCAAAGTCCCACAGAGGATAACTTTGGATCAATTCCCTAGGAGAGCTCTGGGAACTCCAGAGAGCTTCCCAATAGGGGTCACACCTCGAAATTGTCTTGACCTTGGAGCAACAGACCTGTTCCTGGAAGAATGTGAATTCCAAGGCACTTCCAGCTCTCTCATTCAGGCAGGCAGAGTGGGTTCCAGAAGCCTAAAAAGGCACAGGTGCTTGATGTTGGGAATAAAAGCACACCTGGAATCCTGTGAGCATGAACATGGTAAAGTGATGAAAACAGATATGAGTAGAGTACTGACAGTGTCCTCTTCAGACTACTCAATATACCACTCAGAGCCATTCGTACCACACATCAGATTTACTCCACATGGGCTGGGCAGGCAAACTCACACATAGAATATGTTCCTTTCAGGATGAATTGCTGCCTTTCTCAGTGTGGAAGGTGTCTGATGTAAAAAACCTGGTGCCAAGTGGCTGATTGGTCTCTGTGAGAGATGATACCATATTGAAAGCTCAACTTCTGTCTCTGCTGCCAACTGGTTGGACATTCAGCAGTATTAGTAGTTATATTGGCCTTGTTGAGAGAGAGCTCGTGCTGCTGGGCCCATGAATAACCTCCATTTCTGCTGCAATGGCAAGCGGATCTACTGTGCTAGTACTGGGGTGGTCAAGGACAGACCCTGCCTGACATCTACAGGATAAGACATCCTGTCCACAGGCTGTCCATCACACATCCAGACAGCACAGATGCTGTCTAGCAGACATTAACATGCAGTGCACATGTTCACAGACTGTCCATTCTTACACATCTATCTACATGCTTCTTCCCTAACTTCCTTAATCATGTGCACATTCATCTTGGCCCTACCTAGCTGCAGTTCTAGCTTAACTAGTTCCTCACAATTTACTGTATTTAATAGAGTATCACAAAGACCAAAATCGTATTTTGTGTCACTTGTGTCTTTTGTAGTGTCTTTTGTGTCACTACAAAGAAATACCTGAGGTTGGGTAATTTATAAATAAAACAGATTTATTTGGCTCATGGTTCTGGAGGCTGTACAAGAAGCATGGCATGGGCATCTGCATCTGGCAAGGACCTTAGGCTTCTTCCACTTCTGATGCAAGGCATTTGGGAATTGGTGCCATTGTGTCACATGGCAAGAAAGGGAGCAAGTTAGTGAAGAGGGAGGTTTCCGGATTTTTTTAAACAATTAGTTTGAGAACTCACTCATTACTGTCAGGACAACAGCAAACCATTCATGACAGCTGCCCCCACGATCTAAACATCTCGCACTAGGGATCAAAGTTAATTTGTTTGGTGGGTCCAAACAAACCCTATCCAAACCATAGCACTCCCTAAGATTTTTTTACTAGTTTTCCAGTCTTGTTGCTTCCAGGTCTCTGACCAATTAGCCAAGCTTTTTGATACTACATAGGCATTCATACAGATCCTTACTAGTCTGGTCCCTGAATAGTATAATTAATTATGGCAGATGACTACAAATAATTGTAGTTCTAATTGCATTAGCTATACCAGTTATGGTATTTTCTCCAATACAAATGGAGTTTTTCAGCAGTCATCAATAAGAAGGATCAGAAGCTTTCATTCAATTGGATGGATAGAAGTACATGCAGAAGTCTGTTGTCTAACAATATAATCCAGAGGATATAATGAAGGTTACTGCCTCTGCATACTCTAAGTCTTTGAGTGAATTGCTTATTTCTACCATTCCACCTGGACTGTCATGGCATTTCTGATTTATTGTTGTTAGACACAGTTACAAGGTCTTGCACTTGACTTTTTCTACTATGAATGTCATTACTATAGGTCAAAGAATCAATGTAAGGGTTCTGTCAACTGCTATATATACTTATCCTGTGTATGTATACAAGGAACATGGAAATGTGATTGGCTGGATCTGTGGGGCTACGGACACACTGTGAGATAGACTCGAGTCAGGACTCCATTTATTATCTGGTCTCCTTAGGCCTCCACTGTTTTAAGGGTACCATAGTGATGTTTTGGAAACTCCCTGTATTAATGCTAGCTTGAACTTTTACACTAAAAGTATAGGAAAAATGTGGGTTTCCCCTGTTTCTCAGTGTAAAGTTACTTGGGTAAATGTCCATAGATTTATTTGAGGAAGACCAGGAGAGTTAATATTGTGTATCCTTTCTGTGACACTATAGGATCCTTTCTCAGGTAGATTTGGCTTTTTCTTTAAACAATGGTCACTACACCTGAGAAATGGCTCAGGCTTGGAAATTAGGGAATGGAAAGCGACTTATCCATTAGTACAGCTGACATCAGTCTTCTGTTCTTCTGCTTTTCATTTCAAAAATGCAATGATCTATATCAGACAATGCCCTTGTTGTCTGCCTACGTGCCTTGTTTTAGAAACACCATGGTTTATTAGATATTACCATAGATAACTGCAACTTTGATGCCTGCAAGTAACTCTGTCTACCTTTCCCTGTGATTAAAAGCTGCCGTCTGGCCTCTGCTATTTCAGATCCTTCCCCGCTGATACAAGAAAGTCAGTTCCACCACAGCGTCTCCTACTATCAATCCCAGCCTACTAGAAACAGTAACAAATGAGCTTCTCGATGATGCCAGTGTCCTCCTCACTAATGCATTCCTTAACAGTTAGTGAAAGGAGTGTCTTCCAGGACTATTCAGGGAACATGGTCATTTGGTGGATTCTTAGGTCTTATGTAACTATCTTGTTCACCTCTCTGAGCCTGCTAATCTCTTTCTCGATACTCTGCCCAGGCATTTTAACCTCAATTAATATGAGTCATTATTTTTTCCAAGTTTCTAGGGATAAACCAAGCAAAATTTATTAGGATTGACTGTGGATTTCCCTGCTAGGGTGTTGGGTTATGGGAGCATGCCCCTAGATTAAAAAATTCTCCCTTACCCAGCTTATAGTCCACCTTTTCTGGTTCAGTCCTTCGGGATCCACTTCTAGGCATGTTGTTTCAGATCTTGCCCATACCTATGAGATCGATCTTGGATCTCCCTCAATGAATAATTCCTTTTCTCCTTTAGCAGATGTAGTACTCTCCCAATCAGATCATGCAAGAATAATAGGGAGGTGTGGAACCATCCTAAAAGGCGAGTGTAATCTTGCAGAACATTGATCACAGTTGAGGTTTCTGTACAGTGTTTAGGCAAGAGGAAGCTGATGTTCTGTACGTAGAACTGAGGTACTTTTTCAGGCTCAGGAGTTTAGGGGCATTGGGAGTATAATAATTTTGTGTGTATTCCAGGAATTTCCATTCCATCTCAGGATCCCACCCCTTCTCTATCGGGATCCTACCTTTAGCATAAGAAACTTGCTAAAATATTAATCAGCCTTTGCAGGTTTGCTACTCTCAATCTCAAGTTTTGGTTCTGGTCTTCAGGACCATCTTACATGCAGCTACAGATGATGATGTTCTCTTTAAACGCTGCCATGGAGAACTTACAGTTTTCACATTATGTTCTGAACTGGTAATTTGCTGACCTAAAATTGGAATTTTCTTTCTTCAGTCCACTGATGGCAGTTAATAATCACAAATCCCACAGATCTTATAGCTACCATAATCACCATATATCACAAATACTAGATATTAAACGATCTAGTACATCTTTTTCCTCTTGTGTTCCATCCCAATTCACCATGCATGAAAGTTTAAGCAATGGTCCTGGGGTTTTGTCACTTTATTTACCATCAACAATGAGATTCCTGTTGCCATCTAGCCAGTGAGTCATCCAAACACTGAATCCTATACTGACTATCAGCTTTCAGTATCATTTCTGGTACTAACTTTCTTAGGTTGAGTTCTCCAGTAGCAAATTCTGAGTTAAGGGTTTGTGTAAAAGCGATTGATGAAGTATTCCTAAGAAGACTGTAAAGGAGTGGAAAAGTGAGGCAAGAAATAAAAGAAGTCACACAAGGGTGAGTCCTGTGATGAAGAACTTTGAATCATTCCTGCAAGGAAGATCAAGAGACAGTGTAGCCACACCTTGTAGCTGTCATGACCATGGGCAGTAAGTTGGAGTGTTTATACATCTGAAATGGAGTCATTGATGATAACAGTTGTCACTGCTGGGAAATACTTTCCTAGGCCATTCCTTGTGTGCCGAGGCCAAGAGTACTGGGATCCTGAGGTTAGTCCTCTGACAAAGATATATGGCTAGTGGCTGATGAAAGTGAAAACATGCTGGTGGACATAGCCAGTGTGAATGAAAACGTAAGGAGGTATACAGGACTGGGGAGGAGCACCAAAAGTGTCTTCTAGAGAGATGTTAATGGCAGACAATCAATAATCATCAGAGGTAATGATATTTTTTGATAATGTTGGATAACATAGATAATACCATTAGCCTACTGCCTCCAAGAGATTAGTCTCCAGAGAAAATTTTTAGTTGTCCTAAAATTACCAGATGATTTGTCTCACTGTTTAAGTCTCACAGCTACTACTTTTTCTTCGTGACAAGATATCAAACATTCTCACTACTACTTAAACTCTGTTCTTTTTTTGTCCTCCTCCTCCTCCTCCTTTTTTTTTTTTTTTTTTTTTTAAGAGTCTCACTCTGTTGCCCAGGCTGGAGTGCAGTGGCGCAATCTCAGCTCACTGCAAGCTCCACCTCCTGGGTTCACGCCATTCTCCCACCAGGTGCCTGCCACCACGCCCGGCTAATTTTGTTTTTGTATTTTTAGTAGAGACAGGGTTTCACCGTGTTAGCCAGGATGGTCTCAATCTCCTGATCTTGTGATCTACCCCCTTTGGCCTCCCAAAGTGCTGAGATTACAGGCATGAGCTACCATGCCCGGCCCTCGTCCTTAGTTTTATTTAATGTATCCATTAAAGAAATTTTGGAAATGACCAATCACTGATCATATTGTGGACATTTTGGTGTTTTTCCTCTGTTTTAGCCCATTTTGTGTTGCTGTGACAGAATACCACAGACTGGGAAGTTTATAAATAAAAGACATTTATTTCTTACAGTTCTAGAGGCTGTGAAGTCCAAGGCTGAGGGGCTCACATCTGGTGAGGGTCTCCTGCTGCTTCATCCCAAGGAAGAAAGTGGAAGGCAAGAAAATGTGAAAGAGCAAGGGAGGGCCGAACTCACTTTTATAATAAGCCCACTCTGTGATAACTAAAACATTCTGAGATAATGATATTCATCCATTCCTGAAGGCAGAGCCCTTATGACTTAACCACCTCTTAAAGGTCCGACCTCTCAACACTGTTGCATTGGGGATTAAGTTTCTAACATGTGAACTTTGGGGGAAACGTTAACACGATAGCAGTCTCCTATTTTTTTTTTTTTTTTTTTTTTGCAGATAAATTTTACATAATTTTATTTTAAAAAGTATTTTCAAATGGTTATCATTCTTCCAAAGCAACTTTACTACTATGGATCAATCATTCAAGAAAAATATAATGAGCCCTTTATATATACTTGACAATGTCCTAGCCACTGTGAGGTTACAGTAATGAACAAGGCAAAAACACTTGACCTCTGCTTGGTGAAGAAAGATAATAAACTAATATATACTGTGTTAAATGGAGAAAAATAGATATGCAGGTTGAGGAGAAAAGGAGTACTTTGTGCCTATGTCTGCGTGTGTGTTGTTTTCAGAGAGTGGTCTGGTAAGGCCTCATGATCAGGAGGTAGTGAGAAGAGGTCTGAGGTGAATGTACTATGTGGAGGGAATAGCAAACACTTTGAGATAGGAATAGGTTTGATGGTTCAAAGAACATCTAGAAATTGGTGTAGGAATTGAAATTGTTGGCTCAAATGGAGTGAGCCAGGAGGAGAGTTGAAATTATAGCAGTTGTGACCAAAATGGAGTGTGGGTAGCTGAATAACCAGGGTCTTGGGAGCCATTTTAAAGACTTTGGGTTTTATTCTTGAGATGAAGGTCGTGGGAAAATTTGAAGAAGGGGAGAGTCATGATCTGACTCACATTTTAAAAAACTCAATCTTATTGCTTCATGAAAAAGAGACTCTAAGGAGCAGAGGTAGAAATACAGAGACTAGTCAGGAGGCTGTTGCAGTAATCACAACAAGACCAGGATGCTATCAGTGGAATAGTGAAAACAGGTCAGATTCTGGAAAGAAAATATGCACATGTTTGCCAGAAATGCTAATAGGATTTACTGACAAATGGTATGGATTAGATATGGAGTTTATAATTTGGGAGGAATATTTTATGTTTTTATTCATCTCTAATTCCTATTTCCTCTAATGTATCAATTTAACTTTAGGAAAAAATTTTCTTTCTAGGTGATTGAATTACCGTGAGGAATGCTAAAACTCCAGGCATTTCCATGGGTTACCGATAGTCATAGTGACAGATTATCATGCAACATAGTTTTAGTCAGAGTGAGGGCTACACAAAAAAGTAAGACTTATCCCTGGTGTTGAACTATTGGCTTGCTGACAATAAAAAATAGATAAGACTAAGGCATGTGGTATATGTCATAATATATTTGAAGACATGTCCCTATGTAAAATTATGGAAATCTCTCTCTCTCTCTCTGATTTCCCCAGACTCTAAGTACAATACCAATTCAGAAATAAAGAAAAATCTATCTGGGTTAACGTCCAGTCCCTGAAAGACTTACCAAGGAAGTACTTTAGCTCACAAGGAAATGTAGCGTATAAACGGGGAGATGGATCAAGAAAAGAAGTTAGAAGTAGAAATGGGTAGAGCTTATAATGAGACAGAGATTGGCTTGATGTGAATGAATGAATGGTAATAGAATAAGTAAGAGTGTGTTTTCTTAAGATAAACATTTGTGTAAATAACACTAGTTTTACAGATATCTCCCCCAAGACTTTCTAAATAACTCAGTGATTCACTGTTGGGCAAAATTTTACATATAATTTGGGGAGTTCATGAATATTCTGAAGCTACGGGGTCCATGGAACCCAGACTGTGAGCTGTTCAGAGTGTTTCACAGCACTTTGGTTTTGCCATCAAGCAACAACTATGCTTTAAGATCCCTTTTCTCCTGAAATATTTCAACCAACTTTGCCAGAAACATTACCAAAATTAGAACCTCACAGATCTAGCTGCAAGTCACAAAATAGATCAACCCTGTGACCTGAGAATAATATCTAGATCTCTAAGTTTTTCATTTTTTTGTGCGGTAAAGAGAGGAAAAGATGCTTTGGTATTCCTAAACACTTGACTGGATTTCCTGTATAGACTGAGTGTGAATTTAGGAGGTGTTGAGTGCATTGTTATCCATGCATAGATGCAGTTGCCCAGTGAAATATGCTTACCTTAGAGTGGAGATGAGCAAGGACATTTGAGGTAAGATGTAGAAAGAGCCATCAATTAACAGTTTTAAGGAATAAGCTAAAAAATGAAATTCAGCTTTTCTGCACCATAGAATTCTGCAAGTAATCACCAGAGGCATCAGGGTATGGACTGTGAGGGCAACAAGTCATGGCTGTTTTTTCTCTAGTACATTACATATTACCTATGAGCCATTTATTTATTTGTTTGTTTGTTTATTTATTTATCTATTACCTCTTCCAGGATGATTAAAATGTACCCTTTGTAGAGCTTTCTGGTCACAGGCACAAAATAATAATGTCTTGGTAAGCTGTGTGCTCTGGAAACCCTGCAAGCAAGCAGAGTCAGGTAGAATTGACACAGCTGAACTGGTAGCTGTCACTGAAATGTGGGTTGACCTCCAAGGGTGTAAGTGTCACCATAGCGAAGCACTTTGTGAGCAGAGTGAGATGAACAGCAATTATCTCTTTCAGAATAGCAATCTTGGGGACAGTCATTTTCTCTCTGATTTCTGGGTTGAAAACTGCACTGCGCACCTTAGAGAGATGCCCTGAGTTTTGTGTTGTGCATGGGATTTTTGCATGGCACCCTGTGTAGGTGTCCAGATGGCAACCAGGTGGAATTGGTCTGAGCCAACACAAAGCAGCAGACTGCATTGATTTGCCTAACATGTTAAAATCAAGAGAAAAAGGTATTGTGGCTGTGCCTACATGATTTACACTGTCATATGCATAAAATGGTTAAAAAACTGTGGTCTTGGGAATTAGGCAGGTGTGTATTCTGTTCTGGGCTTTGCTACCCACTAGTTACTTACTAGCTTTGGCTTCTTGAGTATTGACTTCTTTATCTCAGAAATGGAAATAAGAATGCTCATTCCTGAGGTTGTTTTGAGGATAAAACAGATAATTTATATCTGAAGCTCTTAGCAGAATGCCTACTATGTAAATAATATCTCAATATGTGTGACTTTTCTTGTCAGTCTGATCTTGAACTTAACCTCACTACTCTGGTTACTACAAATGCTCTTCCTCCAGGTTTTCTACCTTTCTAGGTACTGCTAAGACTGCACAGGACTCTCTTCTCTATTCTCTGGGCAGCTCTTGCAGCAGCGGCAATTTCATTCCTGCTACTGTGACTTGTACACAGGCAAGACAAGAAAACCCCTTGTAACTCACAACCAGGGCTTCATGGAGGCAAGTGAACTTCTAGTCTAGTTTCTCAAGCTGCAGCTTGGATCAATTTTCCCCATGAAAATGGCACTGCTAACATTTTGGCACAAACTTTTTCTATGTATGACTACATTTAGAAAATCACAGTCATGTTGTCTACACTGGCTAGGAACCTGCTTTTTCTAATTTAAAAGTTGTGAGCATTTTCTAACGTCATGAAATATTCTTTCAATGTAATTTAAAATGAGTTGTCCTGTTACATTTTTCTAAAAGTGGAGACATCTTTATTTTAAAGTAATATGTGACAAACAGTCTCTCATCTCTCTACACAAAAATAATTGCTGTTAGGAATTTCATTCGATATCTTTCAACACATTTCTGCAAGTATAAACCTATAATGAATGCATTTTACATAAATGTAGCTATACCACACATTGTATTCCATATCTGCTTTTTTAACTCAACAAAATATTGTGGGTATCTCTAAAAGCTAAATGGTATTTCATTATATGGATATATCATTATTTATTCATTCAATCTCTTATTAGACATTCTCATTCTTTTCAATATTTTTTATTATGCAACATTCGACAAACATATTTATGTATCATATTTGTTTACTCACATCTTTCTTTCTTTCTTTCTTTCTTTCTTTCTTTCTTTCTTTCTTTCTTTCTTTCTTTCTTTCTTTCCTTCCTTCCTTCCTTCCTTCCTTCCTTCCTTCCTTCCTTCCTTCCTTCCTTCCTTCCTTCCTTCCTTCCTTCAGATGGAGTGTCACTCTGTCGCCCAGTGTGGAGTGCAGTGGCGTAATCTGGGCTCACTGCAAGCTCTGCCTCTCAGGTTCGTGCCATTCTCCTGCCTCAGCCTCCTGAGTATCTGGGACTACAGGCACCTGCCACCACACCTGGCTAATTTTTTGTATTTTTAGTAGAAACAGGGTTCCACCGTGTTGGCCAGGGTGGTCTCGATCTCCTGACCTCGTGATACCCCCACCTTGGCCTCCCAAAGTGCTGGGATTACAGGTGTGAGCCACTGTGCCCGGCCACACTCTTATTTCTTTAAGATAAATCATGAAAAATAGAATTGTGGGATCAAATGCACATTTTAAATGTTGGTACAAATATCGCTCCATAAATGTTGAATATTTTATATTTCCTTTTAAAATGCATGAGATGTTCCATTTCCCCATACCTTTACCAGAATGAGACTAGTTTTTTTTTTTTTTTTTTAATATCTTGTTAAACTTAATATATCTTTGTAAGCTGTCCTAAATCCTTATTGGAATTTAACAGTGTATACATTAGAGCCAAATATTTGACAAAATAATGCAACGGATTGTGTTGATATTCTTTTAACGTAATTTAAAATGAGTTGTCCTGTTATATTTTTCTAAAAGTGGGGACATCTTTATTTTAAGGTAATATTCTTTACAGTCTCCTCTTTCTACAACATCCATGGGAAAATATTTTCTAAGCTCCAGACCACAGACAAAAATATCAAAGTTGTAAACTTTGCTGAAACAATGGCTGAATTTCTCTGCAAATGTTTATTCTATTCCTGTAATAGGCAAAAAGTTCCATACCAGACAACTTATGAACCTAGCTTCCATGAAAGCATTGTGACTCATTTTAACATTTTAGGCTAAGTGAGAAATTGTCTCCATAGGTTAACTTTCAAGGACTTTACTGAAGACACTTGGAAAATTCAAGAGCTCAGTTATTTCTTCCAGACATGCTATGTAAGATGCATTTATTTTGTCTGCTACTGTACTTACCTAGAGACCTCATTATCTGGGAATGTGCCATGGCTCTGTGACTTGAAGTCCTGAGGGAAATATTTTCACCCACCATCATATCAGCCTCTCAGTTTTGAAAGTGGAATGTGAATCAGAAATTTATACTCTAGTCTTCAATTTGTAAAAAGATAGTGTATAGATAAAATGAAAAAAGTGAGTGTATGAAAAAGCTCTTGCCCTTATCTCCAGCGTGCTAAGTGATATGTGAGGCTTTAGCCACTGCTGTAAGGAGTTGACATGTTCAAATTACAGAAAAGTCTGCTCAGTAAAAAGAGTATTTTAATAATTCTGGCCATCAGATGAGTACAGGAACTATATGAAAATCCTCTAAAAGTGCCTGCAGAAGATGTCATTTGATGACATATAAGTGTCAGCACTCAATTAAAGGGTTATCCCAGTCATTACAGAATGTAAGCCAACTGTGACACATGACAGATCCCTGGAGACATGGTAGTTAGAAGTCTTTCCTCCTTACTTTCTCTGTCCCTCCTTCCCTCCCTCCTTCCTTCCCGCCCTCCCTTCCTCTCTCTTCCTCTCTCTTCTTCCTTCCTTTTTTCCCTGCTTCCTTCCTTCCTTTCCCTCCTTCCTTGCTGCTTTCCCCCCTTCCTTCCCTCCTCCCTTCCTCCCTTTGAGTAAATTCATGTTTGTCAGTTAGAGATATTAAAACATTGTTTTTATCTTTTCACATTTTAAAAGAGCTGTAAAAAAGTTTTCTTTTCAGAACTGAGATTTGCTGAGTCTTTAGTATAATAGGCAAGAAATTTAAAAAGGAGAAAAAGCCCATTTTGACAATTGTATCAGCAAGTTTATATTGTGATTCCAAAGTATAATATCCATGGCACAGAATGGCATTTATCACATCATGCTTTCCACTGGGTTGTCTTCTTTGGGCAGGAACATTATTTTATTCCTGTGTTTATCTTTCAAGAGCACCTTGCATAGACTAAAACATCAATAAATTATTTTAAGAAATATGTCTAATGGTTGAACGATTTATGGTTTAAAAACAATGTAGCAACTAGAAGGCTGTTCTTAGAGAAAGGAGAGGGAGGGTAGTTAATGAGAAGAGCTCCTTTAGAGAAAAAGAATCTTGGTAGGCATAAGGGGAATGAATAGGGGAATTAAAAAAAAATTGAGTGGAAGACTTAACCGAAAGAAGTTGCAGTAAAAAGGTTTAAACTTGATAGTTCTTAGAAACTTTTTAGGACTTCCAGTGGGATACTGGAAAGAAAACAAAAAGCTTTAGTGAGAGTAGAGATTAATGATGATCCTTAGAAGACTGGTATCTTTTTTAACATAATAGTAGAGATAGTTGATCTCTCATTCATTCCCTTACCTTCAGGGACATTCCAGTATTCAAAGATCTCTCTTGGTGATCACCGTTCTTCTGAGAGACAGAATCAGGTATAGGTATGTAGATATATAAGAGGAGATTTACTAGGGTAATTAACTCAAGTGATTATGGAGGCTGAGAGGTCCCATAGCAGTCTGCCTGTAAGCTGGAGACCCTGGGATACCAGTAGTATGGCCCAGTCCAAATCCAAAAGCCTCAGAATAAAGGAAACTGAGTGTGTAATTCTCTATCCGAGGCTGAAAGCCTGAGACCCAGGGCCTCTGGTTTAAGTCCTGGAGTCCAAAGGCTGGAGATTCTGAGTTCTAACATCTAAGATGAAGGAGAAGAAGGGTGTTCTATCTGCAGGAGAGAAGGAAAAGCTAATTTGCCTTTCCTCTGCCTTTGTGTTCTATTTGTGCCTGCAGCTGATTGGTTGGTGCTCACACATGTTGAGGGTAGATTTTTTTTTTTTTTTTACTCAGTCTACCAATTCACATGCCAATCTCCTCTGCACACACCCTCACAGACATACCCAGAAATAATGCTTTACCAGTTCTCCGCATCATTCTTAATCGAGTCAAATTTACACCTAAAATTAACCATTACAATTCCACTCCTTGTTAACTTGTACCCATATATATCTCCTTAAACCATACTTAATCTCCAAATAAAGACAATAAAGGTAATAGTTTCACTAAACAGGATATGACTATCCTAAATACAACAAAAAATGCAACAATCCCTTCCCCAGAAGAGGAGGTAAATTTCTTGGGTGATGTTAACTCTTCTTCTGATATCCCATTATTTAAATACTATGATATAAAATGAACAATTCTCAAATACTGTTATAAAGTCAATCTTTTGTTACATAATAAAGGAATAACAGGAATGAAAACAAAGATATTTGCTTAAGTGTATACACACACACACGTGTGTGCGCACAAACCTTTTCTTGATAAGGAGAAAATACGACAATAACAATCCTCATTTCTGCAACTGGTCACATGGTTGTAGCTGGTATTTATAAGCAAAACTCTGTAAAATATTTGAAGAGGTTTATTCTGAGCCACATATGAGGACAATACACAATAGGCTGTCTGTAAACTTGAGGAGCAAGGAGAGCCAGTCTGAGCCTCAAAACTGAAGAACGTGGAGTCCCATGTTTGAGGGCAGGAAGCATCCAGCATGGGAGAAAGATGTAGGCTGGGAGCCTAGGCCAGTCTCACCTTTTCATGTTTTTCTGCCTGCTTTATATCTGCTGGCAGTTGATTAGATTGTGCCCACCAGATTCAGGGTGGGTCTGCTTTTCCCAGCCCACTGACTCAAATGTTAATCTCCTTTGGCAACACCCTCACAGACACACCCAGGAACAGTCTTTGCATCCTTCAGTCCAATCAAGTTGACACTCAGTATTAACCATCACAGGTGGGAATCACTACCCTTCATCTTTTCAGTCTTTGATGGTGGCAGTAATCTCTACCATCTCTCTAGGGATGTGTTATTGTTTTTTATTTACTATTTTCCTAGGTAGAAGAAGCTGTAATGGCTTCCATTTGTTCTTTCCCACCAATGTCACTCTCACTCCATACATTAGGGAACCGCATGGCAATTCTGCCAGCAGCTAAGTACAACCAGCTCTCTGTGGGTTCCACTTCCATGGATTCAACCAACTACCAATCAAAAATATTTTTTAAAGAGGATGGTTACATCTGTACTGAACACACGGAGACTTCTGTGCTTGTGATTATTTTCTAAATAATGCAGTACAACAACTACTTATATAGGATTTACATTGCATTAGGTATTGTAAGTAATCTGGAGATGACTTAAAGTATACAAGAGGATGTGCATATACTTTTATGTAAATACTATACCATTTATATTAGGGACTTTAGTATCCATGGATTTTGCTATTCTCAGGGGGTTCTGGAACCAATTTCTCATAGATGCGAAGGGATGACTGCATGTCCATTCCAATTATGCATTCTGGAACTTGAGAAATAACCACAGAATGAATCTGGTGACACATTGAGTCAGACCTGCACTAAAAATCCATTGATTGCCTGACTGCTGTAAGCTCCTACTCTAACTGGAGGGCCACAGTGATATTTCAGGTCTCTTAGAATCAATGTCAGTTCATAGTCAGTGTCCTGGAGTCTCTGAAAGTTCTGATTATTTCCTTTTTCCCAATGCGTTGTTACCCTGGTAAAAGGTCATAGGTCCACTTGGAGAAGGATGGAAGAAATATTAACAGTATAAATTTTCAGTAGTATACCAAGGTCCTTCCTGTAGGAGATCTGGCCTCCCCTTTATTCAAGGGTTCTGTGTGAAAACTGGCTCAAAATTGGAAATTGATTGAAGGGTCATGATTCTCTGATTTTATGATTCGAGTTAAATTTTTGTTTGCTTGACCTGAAAGTTCTCTGCTTATACAGATCCAGTAAGAATTTAGCAGGCTTTCTATCTATTTCACTTTTTAGGAATATAATAATTATCTTGTTAATGCCATATATCTACATGAGTCAGACTATTCTGATTATTGCTTTGCCTCTCCTGTCCGTTATAGTAACTATTAATATGTCTACTTTGCCTTTGTCAGTTGAATGCTGCTACTTGGTCCCTGCCATCCCAGGATCCAATTTCATTTGAATTTTCATTTCATTTGAGTTTTCCAATTGAGTGACCGTTGTTCCCACTGTGAGGTTCAGCCTATGAAAAAAGCAATCAGGAAGCTCTTTAGGAATGCTGGATCTTCCCTCAAAAATCTACTTATTAAAGTATTGGTGAAAGGTCTATCTTCTCTACTCTTCCCGTGTGGGTGAGTAGGTTTTAAGTGATAAATACATTCTAGCATTCAAGTCTCCCTAAGCCTTTGAGCCCCTTCATCTATGATGAACCAAGGGAAACAGGCATTACCAACTCACTCATGGTGGGCCATCTTTTGATCAGTGTTTCAGCTAAGCAACCAAACAAAGTATTAGTACCTTTCCTAATTCCCTAAGCTGCAAAATTAAAGGCAGAATCTCTGCTTAGTGGGCCATGTCAATAAATATGACCTGATCCAACCTTATGTTCCTTCCACCATTATCCCACATTTTAAATATTCATTTTCATACTGGATATCTGTTTGTATAAGTTAGAAAACACAAGGGGTTCTTTTGGAGTGAAGTGCGCCCCCTCTAGGGTCACACTTTATACCTCATCCTTGAGGGCCTGCTAGGATTTGAGTTTAGTTGTAGGTCTAAAAGCAAAGTGTGATGGTGGGGGTAGGTCTTGTTGAGAATCAGCATTGTCTTTCTTGACACCTCAGAGAAGACTGTTACTGCTTCCCCAGGCAATGCAGGGTTAATCTCCTTAGACACAGGGTTAATATCCTTGTGGGTGGGGAAGACGTTGCCAACTGGGGGTGTCGAGGCCATATTCACTGGCAAACAAGACTTATCAGAATCTCAGCCTTATCAGGGTCTTCCCAGACATTCTCATCCCAACTTACAGGATCTCCTTATTTCCCAACCAATGCGCTTACTGTAATAGTAGACTCTGTGAGGCTGTGAGTTCAACTTTTATTATAATTCAACCAATTGCATAATGAGGCCTTGTGTTTAGTTTTCAGCATTTTTCAGCCCAGTGGCTACTGGAGAAAAGATTCTTCCTCAAGGTACACATAGAAGCTCTTAGGGTATTTATGCAGAGCTGGAGCCAGAAATTCTGATCCCTGAGTTACTCCTTTTCTTTCATCACTTTGTCCAGCAAGATTAGGAGCAGCCAACCAATGTAACTATATTCCTTAGTTTACCACAAAGATTTAAAAGTATCATATTCAGAGTCGCCAAGTTCCTTTCCTCTTATAAGTGGTCGATTAGAAATATACAATGCAGTATTTTGCTTATCTCTATAAACAGTTTATGCCTTGGATTATAAGAGCTTTCTTTATTATTGGAAGTAGACTCTTTAACATTTTTAGGTATAATTAGATTTGAGAACTAATTCCAGAAACCCCAAACCATTTAAGAAAAGACATCCTTAAAATTCTATTCGTCTAGAACCACTCCTAGTACCAAAATATGAATTAGTCAGGGTTCTCCAGAGATAGAACAAATAAGATACATACACACACACACACACACACATATACACACATATATTTGGAGAAATAAGGGAAATTTATCAGGATAATTGGCTCATGTGAGTATGGAGGCTGAGAAGTCCCATGACAGGCCATCTATAAGTTGGAGACTGATATGGTTAGGCTTTGCGTCCCCACCCAAATCTCATCTTGAATTGTAGTTCCCATAATCCCCACATGTCATGGGAGGGTCATGGTCGGGGGTAATCAAATCATGGGGGTGGGTTTTTCTTATGCTGTACTTGTGATAGTGAATAGTCTCATGAGATATGATGGTTTTATAAAGGGCAGTTCACCGGACACGCTCTTTTGCCTGCCACCATGTGAGATGTGCCTTTTTTCCTCTTTTGCCTTCTGCCATGATTGTGAGGCCTCACCAGCAGCATGGAACTGTGAGCCCATTAAACCTTTTTCTTTATAAGTTACCCAGTCTTGGGTATTTCTTCATAGCATATAAAAATGAGCTAATACAGAGACCCTAAGATATTGGTAGCATGATTCAGTTGAAGTCAAAAAGCCTCAGGATGATAGAAGCTGATAGTGTAATTTTGAGACTGAGGCTGAAGGCCTGAGAAACTGGGGACCTTTTGTTTAAGTCTCAGAATCTAAAGGCTGGAGTTCTGATGTCCCAGGCCAAAAGAAGAGTGTCCCAGTTCCAGGAGCAAGGACGAGAAAAAAAATTGTCTTTCCTCTCCCTTTTTGTTCTATTTGGGGCCACAGACAATTGGATGATGCCTGCCCTCACTGATGAAGGATCTTCTCCATTGACATGCATGCCAATTTCTTCTAAAGATACCCCTACAGACACACTCAGAAATAATAATGCTTTACCAGTTCTCTGACCAATCCACTGACACACATGCCAGTTTCCTCTAAAGATATCCTTACACCAGTTGTCTAGGTATCCTTTATTCCAGTCAAGTTGACACCTAAAAAGAAGATCACATTTGGTATGGAGATCTTCATGTAGTGCACAATAATGAGCAGTATATCACTAGGCTATTCATGTAAAGATGTCCACTAATTTAACACTTTTTACCTGGAAAATGAACCTCTATTCATTGTCTTAGTTTGTTGGAGTTGCCATAATAAACTATCATAGACTAGGTGTCTTACCAACAACAGAATTGCAAAGAATTGCATAGGGGAGGGGACATAAACATTCCATCCATAGCACTACTAAATCAAACAAATACAAATTTACCAAGTCTAACTCAAGAACATCCATTGAATCTGGCAAATAAGCACTAAGTAGTTTATACAAGAGTTGTTTTCTGACCTACATCACCCAAACCCTCTGCTTTTCTTAGGAGGTGACAACTAATTCAATTCTGCCTGACAGAGCACTGTAAGCTGTGGGGCTTTTTGAACAGCTGTGGAAAATGGCTAAGACACTGATTCTTAAAATCTGTTTGGGAGATTAAATAGGGATTTCATGCAGTATTTCAAGCATTTGTAAGCAATTTCTGTTTGGATGCTTTTCAACCTTCCTTTCTCGCTTATGACAATTCAGCTATAGAATATCATTGCTACAGGAAAAAAATAAAGTTTCTGGGACAGAATCTTAAATCCAAACTAAAAATGTGTTTAAAAACTGTTTCTTAATTCGAATACAACAACTCACACCTGCATCTTTTTCTCTTTCCACCTCGCTGTAATTCAGAGACATCTTGCCTGAAGAAATACTTATCACTTCTTTCCTTTGGAATTCTAGTGTTTGGAGTATTTGGGAAGAGGATGTGCAGAGTGAGAATAATGGCTGACAATGTCTTCTATGAGAAGGACAAAGTTAAAGCTCTTTACTTAAAACTATAGGACTATAGTTTGAGATATATTTTTACATCAGTTGTCAATTAGAATTGCTTTTTCTTTCTGATTTGTATTGACTCTGAGATAGCTCAGGTACAGTATAGCTGAGCAGGCAATTTTTGACCTCAGTTCAGAATATATGTTTTGATTCATGATTCCACTCCTTTTCTTGCAAATTATTGAGTAAACATGTTATGCAGACATTTCAATGCTGCCCCTCCTTAAAAATATCTCTGTAGCTATAGCCACATAGGTCAAGCCTGACTATAATCATTTGTCTGTTTCTGCCTTGGAGTAGTATGTATTGGGTGCTCTTTGAGTTATAGAGACTCTATCCAATAATTGTAATATTGAGTTTATTCCATGTACCAGGTCTTTTTTTCTAGTTCATCTTCATACAGACAAATTGAGGGGAAACTGCGGTTTTAATCCCTTTACAGAGGAGAAGTTGAAGTTAGAGAGGTTCAAAGTGTGTGAGGTGACAAGTGTGGCAGGTCAAGAATCATGCTCAGGTATGACTGTGTCTAAACTTCCTGGTTTGTCACCATGATTACAGTTTCTTGATATGGTTTCAGAACAAGATATCTTTATGTTCATAGAAGAACAAATTGCTTATCGTGGCCATCAAGTGTCAGTAAATTTTGGTCAGAACATATTATTTCAGCTTTCCCAGGGCAAGTCTGAATTCCAGCCTCAGGAGTTTAAGTCATAGAGTAGAAATCAATGCAGCAAAAAGATAATACAGTGAAATGTCTTAATGTTTGTCTGAAAGGAAGTCACTAAACAAATGTATATGGGGATTATGAGTATCTCTAGGCACTGTTTTTTTGATATTGATAGTGTGTTGCTCCATGAAATGATTTATTGTTTTTTCACAAATAGTAAAACAGTTTTATTAATTTTACATATTTATTACCTAGCTGCACAGATTTACTCATCATCTTTTGAACATACTGTGCACATTCCTGACTGTTGCTTTTGTGAAGGCTACTTTTTTTTTTTTTTTTTTTGAGATGGAGCCTTCCTCTCTCGCCAGGCTGGAGTGCAGTGGTGTGATCTCAGCTCATTGCAACCTCTGCCTCCTGGGTTCAAGCAGTTCCCCTGCCTCAGCCTCCCGAGTACTAGGACTACAGGCACACGCCACCACACCCAGCTAATTTTTTGTATTTTTAGTACAGACGGGGTTTCACCATGTTGCCAAAGATGGTCTCGATCTACTGACCTTATGATACTCCTGCCTCGGCCTCCCAGAGTGCTGGGATTGCAGGTGTGAGCCACTGCGCCCAGCCCGTGAAGGCTATTTTCTTCATGTTTATGTCCTCTGCTCCTCTTTGCTTCCCTGAAAATTTTCATAGCTCTTCTCATGTCTCAGATCCTATATTGTACCCACCCTACTGTCCTCAGTTCTCTGACATCTAATGGAATTTCTATGCCACTTACTTGGTATTTATATTATATTGTTTTATATACACACATATCTTTTTTATATTTTGAAATGACTTTAAACATTCAGAAAAGTTATGAGAATAGTATGAACTCTTGTATGTTCTTTACCCAGAATTACCAACTGTTAATATCATCAACCACAAAGACGCAAAAGAACAGACTATAATGCAGTAGGACAAAGCATTAATTGGGGTCTTGGAACTTGCAGTTTGGAAGACACAGATCAGGGTAGAGCTAAATTGTGTTTCAAAGAGAAGGAGGACAGAAAGAGTTTTTAAGAGAAAATCAAAAGGAAACTAAGGGCGATTACAAAGGATTACCATTGGTGAAGGTGGCTGGCTTAGTACATAAGTCCAAAGTTCATTGATTATCACAGTTCAGGAGCTGCAGTGCTGGCAAAATTCAGCTGTTTTTCCAGGATATTGTGATCATTGTAGCTGGGCCCAGTTCCAATGTTCAAGGCAAGTTTTGTTGTGGTTGTTGTTGCTTTTTTTGTAAGTTGGCAGGACATTCATGCAGTCCTTCTTAGAATGGCTTCCTGATTCCATTTTAGAACTCAGAACCAGTACGACACCATTTTGTGTATTATATTTCACATTTCTCCCTTTTGATCAAGAGCTGATATAAAGAAGCGTTACTGATCAATTATTGGTTGGTCAGCCACAAATTTGTTGTTTCCCTTGGAGCAAGAAGCACCTGTTTCCAGACTCTCATGTTCCAAGAAGAAGGTTTGCTGAAAGTCAGTGTGCATCCAGGCTTTAGATATTGGCCAAATTTGAGTAACAAGGGAGCCATTTTAACAAGAAGAGCCACATCAATCCATGATGATTGATGTTACGTCAGAAGAGGTGCACATTTTATCAACCGTATCTAAACATTGTGATATCATAATCTGAAAATCTTGGGTAGCTTGGCAGCAATGAGAAATATAGACACTATAAGTCTTAAAAAGAATGAAAATAAGAATTAGCAGAGAGATAACAATTATTATATAGCTCTATTCTGGTCCTGAGGATGTTGCCAACACCTTTATGAAGCCAATTAAAAATATCAGAAAAATTCAGATTAAACTATGAGAAAATCCCTGCGAAGGTGTTCCTTTAAAAGATTTGGCTAATTTTAGAAGTTTCTAATTCAACCGGATGGGAAGTGTTTATCCAAGTGTAGCAAGAGTTATTTGCAGGTGCACAGACTGATCCTTCAGTGCCAGTAAATAGTCTAAAGCAATACAGTTGTCAAGAATTACATGGGCAAGAGAGTGTATAAAGAGGTGGCTTTTTTTTTTTTTTTTTTTGGCTCTAATGGCTCTAGCAGTGGATCACGCAATTTGGCTCACAGTACAGGAGTGGCTTCACATCATGTAGTCATGCCAGGAGGTTCTTAGACCTAGGAAAGATCCAAAAAAATGTCACTAGACATGCACCCTCACTGGGATTAAGATCACCAAGAAGGACACAGCTTTGTGAAGGCCTGCAGCTATTGTCTTCATATTTGGAGGGATCTCCATTGGGGGTAATCATCAATTATTGAGAGGACTCTTGCAGTTTTGTGAGAGTTTGGCGTTAATTCAGTGGTTATTGCTTTAGCACTACTATAAGGTAAGATAGCCCAGAAGGCAAGTGCTGCCCATTCTCTAGCTATCCACACATTTCTGAGCCCATTAGAAGCCACTGTGTTCACAAAGAGATAACCAGGAAAGCACAAAAATTCCAGATTAATTTTGTGGGTTAATGGATTTGTTGGTGGGTAGAGAGGATAATACGGGACAAAGTATCAAATGAGGCAGTGTCTAGCTGTCAGGGACAGAGGTGTTAATGGCGCAGATGATGAAAGGGGTAGGGGTCCCCAACCTTGTTTAAAAGCTTAATATGATACCTTATAAATGAGGGAGGACTGATTTAATTGGCTGTGGTTAAGGTAGTCATAAGCCATGAGAATGAAAACTGTAAACAGAATAGTACCATTTTGGTGCACCAGATTTCTGTGAACGGGTGGAGTTAGGAAGTAACAAGGAGGGTAGGAAAGAGTTGAACACTATAGGTAGGACAAGTAAGGTTAGATTCATACCGAACAGCAAAAAGTTTTTATAGCGGAAGAATTGGTTATAGGTGTGACCACAGGGTTGTTATTATCTGACAAGTTTCTAGTGGGGGAAAAGTGGTAAATGCAACATTTAAAGAGCTTTCCAGAAGTGGCTAAAGACTGTGAATACTGGACGATGGCATTATTTTTTAAGGGTGTGGTATAGCAAATAATGAGGGAAAAGTGGGGCAGAAGGTAATTAGACTTCATTATAGATAAGGGTTGGGAAAATGGCATGTGTCTTCAAGGATATGTTGTAAAGATTAGTTAATCTGGTACATAGCCTCGGAGTAACTTGAATATTTGGCTAGTATTTTACTTACAACAAAAATTAGGAGTAATGTCGTCATAGAGAACTTAACTGAAACCACCAAAAATGTTCAAGTAGTTAAATTTTGGAATGAAGAATTTAAGCAAAATTCTTAATAAGGTAATGAGCAAGATTAAGAGTTTGAAGATTTGGGCTGCATGATTCATATGAAAATAAACAAGTATGATGACAATTGTAAGGCTGATCATGATATACAGGCCTGGTCCATGTACTTGGGATAGCTGTTAACCTATGATATCTTCTGCTTCTTATTCAAAGACTGAATAGAGTGGTTCCTGTTTAGTTTAATTTGCAGATTTCCATCTGGTTGTGAGGTCCCCTTGGGAGAGAGATCTTTTTTAAAAATAAGAAACAGGTATCCACACATCAATGCTTTTAATCGTAGCGGTGCAAGGATTGGTTAATGGTATCTGGTAAGGCCCTTTCCACTTGATTATAAGGCATCCCTAGGTGGGTGTCATTTTCTTTTTTTTTTTTTTCTTTAACTTTTATTTTTAAGTTCAGAGGTACATGTGCAGGATGTGCAAGTATGTTACATTGGTAAACGTGTGCCATGCTGGTTTGCTGAACAGATTATCCCATTACCTAGGAATGAAGTCCAGCATCTATTAGCTATTCTTCCTAATGCTCTCCCTCTCCCTGCCCGCCACAGGCCTCAGTGTGTGTTGTTCTCCTCCCTATGTCCATTTGTTCTCATCATTCAGCTACCACTTATAAGTGAGAACATGTGGTGTCTGGTTTTCTGTTCCTGCATTAGTTTGCTGAGAATAATGGCTTCCAGTTCCATCCAGGTCCCTGCAAAGGACATAGTCTTATTCCTTTTTTTGACTGTACAGTATTCCATGGTATATATATCCCACCACTGTCTCTATCTAGTCTGTCACCGATGGGCGTTTTGGTTGATTCCGCCTCTTTGCTATTGTGAATAGTGCTGCAATGAACATATGCATGCATGTGTCTTTATAATGGATTGATTTATATTCCTTTGTGTATATACCCAGTAATGGGATTGCTGGGTCAAATGGTATTTCTAGCTCTAGGTCTTTGAGAAATCGCCACACTGTCTTCCACAACGATTAAACTAATTTATACTCCCACTGACAGTGTAAAAGTGTTCTTTTTTCTCTGCAACTTTGCCAGCATCTGTTGATTTTTGATTTTTTAATAATAGCCATCCTGAGTGGCCTGAGATGGCATCTAATTGTGGTTTTGGTTTACCTTTCTCTAGTGATGAGTGGTGTTGAGCTTTTCTTCATACGTTTTTTGGCCACATGAAGGCCTTTTTTTTTTTTTTTTTTTTTTTTAAGAAGTGTCTGTTCATGTCCTGTGCCCATTTTTTAATGGGGTTGTTAGTTTTCTTTTATTGTAAATTTGTTTAAGTTCCTTGCAGAGTCTGGATATTAGACCTTTGTCAGGTGGATGGATTGTAAAAATTTTCTTCCATTCTGTAGGTTGCCTGTTCACTCTGATGACAGTTTTCTTTTTCTGTGCAGTAGCTCTTTAGTTTAGTTAGATCCCATTTGTCGATTTTTGCTTTTGTTGCAATTGCTTTTGGTGTTTTCGTCATGAAATCTTTGCCCATGCCTATGTCCTGAATGGTATTGCTTAAATTTTCTTCAAGGGTTTTCATAGTTTTGGGTTTTACATTTAAGTCTTTAGTTCTTCTTGAGTTAATTTTTGTGTATGGTGTAAGGAAGAGGTTCAGTTTCAATTTTCTGCATATGGCTAGCTAGTTCTCCCAGCACCATTTATTAAATAGGGAAGCCTTTCCCCATTGCTTGTTTTTGTCAGGTTTGTTGAAGATCAGATTGTGGTAGGTGTGCAGTCTTATTTCTGTGTTCTCTGTTTTGTTCCATTGATCTCTGTGTCTGTTCTTGTACCAGTGCCATGCTGTGTTGGTTACCGTAGCCTTGTAGTATAGTTTGAAGTTGGGTAGCACAATGCTCCCAGCTTTGTTCTTTTTGCTTAGGACTGTCTTGGCTGTTCAGGCTCTTTCTTGGTTCCATATGAATTTTAAAATAGTTTTGTGTAATTCTGTGAAGAATGCCAATGGTAGTTTAATGGGAATAGCACTGAATCTGTAAATTACTTTGAGCAGTATGGCCATTTTCATGATATTGATTCTTCCTGTTAGTGAGCATGAAATGTTTTTCCATTTGTTTGTGTCCTCTCTGATTTCTTTGAGCAGTGGTTTCTAGTTCTTCTTGAAGAGGTCCTTCTCTTCCCTTGTTATCTGTACTCCTAGGTATTTTATTCTTTTTGTAGCAATTGCAAATGAGAGTTCATTCATGATTTGGCTCTTGGCTTGTCTGTTGTTGATATATAGGAATGCTAGTGATGTTTGCACATTGATTTTGCTTCCTGAGACTTTACTGAAGTTGTTTATCAACTTAAGAAGTTTTTGGGCTAAGATGATGGGGTTTTCAAGATATAGGATCATGACGTCTGTGAACAAAGATAATTTGTTGTTCTCTCTTCTTATTTGGACACTGTTTATTTCTTTCTCTTGCCTAATTGCCCTGGACAGAACTTCCAATACTATGTTGAATAGGAGTGGTGAGAGAGGGCATCCTTGTCCTGTGCTAGTTTTCAAGGGGAATGCTTCCCGCTATTGTCCATTCAGTATGATATTGGCTGTGGGTTTTTCATATATGGCTCTTATTATTTTGAGGTATGTTCCTTCAATACCTAGTTTATTGAGAGTTTTAAAGATGAAGGGATGTTGAATTTTATTGAAGGCCTTTTCTGCATCTATTGAGATAATCATGTGGGTTTTGTCTTTAGTTCTGTTTATGTAATGAATTGCATTTATTAATTTGCATGTGTTGAACCAACCTTGCATCCTATGGGTGAAGTTAGCTTGATTGTGGTGGATAAGCTTTTTGACCTGCTGCTGGATTCAGTTTGCCAGTATTTTATTGATTTTTACATTGATGTTCATCAGGGATATTGGCCCGAGGTTTTCTTCTTCTGCTATATACTCTGCCAGGCTTTGATATCAAGATGATGCTGGCCTCATATAATGAGTTAGGGAGGAGACCCTACTTTTCAAGTTTTTCAGATAGTTTCACTAGAAATGGTACCATGTCTTCTTTGTACCTTGGTAGAATTCAACTGTGATTCCATTTGGTCCTGGGCTTTTTTTGGTTAGTAGGCTGTTTATTACTGCCCCAATTTCAGAACTCATTATTGTCCTATTTGGGGATTCAGTTTCTTCCTGTTCAGTCTTGGGAGGGTATACGTGTCCAGAGATTCATCAGTTTCTTCTAGATTTTCTAGTTTATGTGCATAGAGGTGTTTATGCTATTCTCTGATGGTTGTTTGTATTTCTGTTGGGTCAGTGGTGATATTCCCTCTAATCATTACTGATTGTGTCTATTTGCTTCTTCTATCTTTTCTTTATTAGTCTAGCTAGTGGTCTCTTTTATTAATATTTTCAAAAAAAGTCCCTGGATTCATTGATTTTTGAAAGGGCTTTTTGTGTCTCTATCTCCTTCAGTTAAACTCTGAACTTGGTTATTTCTTGTCTTCTACTAGCTTTGGGGTTGGTTTGTTCTTGTAGTTGTGATGCTATGTTGCTTACTTGAGATCTTTCTAGCTTTTGGATGTGGGCATTTACTGCTATAAATTTTCCTCTTAACATTGATTTGGCTGCATCCCAGAGATTCTGATACATTGTGTCTTTGTTTTCATAAGTTTCAAAGAACTTCTTGATTTCTGCCTTAGTTTCCTTATTTATCCAAAAGCCATTCAGGAGCAAGTTGTTCAATTTCCATGTAGTTGTGTGGTTTTGCGTGAGTTTCTTAATCTTGAGTTCTAATTTGATTGCGTAATCATATTTTGATCTGAGAGGCTGTTATTTCAGTTTTTTTTGAATTTGCTGAGGAGTATTTTATTTCTGATAATGTGATCAATTTTAGAGTAAGTGCCATGTGGCACTGAGAATAATGTATATTCTGTTGTTTTGAGGTGAAGGGTTCTGTAGGTATCTATCAGGTCCACTTGATTCAGAGCTGAATTCAGGTCTTGAATATCTTTGATAATTTTTTTAATCAATGATATAATATTGTCAGTGGGGTGTTAAAGTCTCCTACTATTATTGTGTGAGAGTATAAGTCTCTGTACGTCTCTAAGAACTTGATTTATGAATCTGAGTGCTACTGTATTGGGTGCACATATGTTTGGTATAGTTAGCTCTTCTCGTTGAATTGAACCTGTTACTACTATGTAATGCGCTTCTTTGTCTTTTTTGATCTTTGTTGGTTTAAAGTCTGTTTTATCAGAAACTAGGATTGCCAACCATTTTTTTTTTCTGTTTTCCATTTGCTTGGTAAATTTTTCCTTTATTTTGACCGTATTTGTGTCTTTGCATGTGAAATGGGTCTCTTGAAGACAGTATGCCTTTGGGTCTTGGCTCTTTATCCAGCTTGCCATTCTGTGTCTTTTAATTGGAGAATTTAGCCCATTCACAATTAAAGTTAGTATTGTTATGTTTAAATTTGATTCTGTAATCATGATGCTAGCTGGTTATTTTGCAGACATGTATATGTGGTTGCTTCATAGTGTCAGTGGTCAGTGTACTTCAGTGTGTTTTTGTAGTGGCTGGTAATGGTTTTTAGTGTTTCCTTCAGCAGCTCTTGCAAGGCAGGCCTGGTGTTGATGAATTCCCTCAGCATTTGCTTGTTTAAAAAGGATCTTATTTCTCCTTTGCTTGTGAAGCTTAATTTGGCTGGATATGAAATTCTGGGTTGGAAATTCTTTTCTTTAAGCATGTTGCATATTGGCTACCAATCTCTTCTGACTTATAGAGTTTCCACTGAGAGATCTACTGTTAGTCTGATGGGCTTCCCTTTTTAGGTGACTTCACCTTTCTCTCTAGCTGACCTTACCATTTTTTCTTTCATTTTGACCTTGGAGAATCTGATGATTATGTGCCTTGGGGCTGATCTTCTAGTGGAATATTTTACTGGGTTCTCCACATTTCCTGAATATGAATGTTGGCCTGTCATGATAGATTGAGGAATTTCTCCTGGATGATATGTCATTTTCAATATCCAAAATCTCCAGGTTGTAGATTGCATTGATGTTGACCTTTATTTCCTGGAAGTGTACTGCAGAAAGATTGCTCTACCACTTTTTTGTTGTGAATACCTGGATCTGTTCCTTGCAATAGGTCAGTGTTTTATTACCTTCGATTCATAAAGTATTTTGTCTAAGTGCATGAGTCTTTCAGTAATTATCTTAAGTGGAAATAACCTATGTTTTCTACAGGGGTAGATCTAAGATTAAGCAGCACTAAGGGCAGAGCTTTTGGCCAGGGGAGATTGAGATATTAAATTCATTTTGCCAATTGGATCTTAATTGTTCCATTAGTATTTTCCACTAACCCAGGGAACTGTGAGTAGTAGGCACAGTAGTAGCAGGAAATGTTGTGGAATAGGTCAAAGCTTACATATTGATTGTATAATCTGCCTGGTAAAAATGAGTGCCTTGGTCACTATGCAGTTCCAAGTGTATGCCCCATGTGGAGATTATTTTTTCTAAAATGATTTTACTTACTGCTGAGGCTGTTGCTTCAACCCAGTGGGCAAACATAAAAATCATAACCAAGGCACATTTATATCCTTAGAATGTTGGTATCTCGATAAAGTCCATCTGCCATATCTCAAAAGATACTGAAGGCAAAGGAAAACGTCTTGTAGAAATATGAATAGGTTTTCAGGGGTTGTATTTGGGACAGACTTGATATATGTGATACATTTGAGAAGTGACTTTTGTGGAAGGATTCCTATAATATTATTTTCCCCACAGAATCATTTTATCATTTCCCCAATGGTTTATGTGATGAATTTAATGTGAAATTTGATCTTGGAGGCCATGTATTAAGACAGGTCTATTTTTAGGCTCATATCATAGGCTAGTTTTAGAATCATAAAAACAACCTCAAGTTTTCCATTTATTTTTTCAGTTCAAAGGGCTATCTGTTATGCATGTAGGATAAAGTTTTTGATTGTATCAAATTGTCCATTAGAAGTTTTAAGGGGATATTGAGCTATGGGCAGTGGGTTCTTGGAAGCTGTGGCTTTTCCAGTTGTGTCAGCTATGTAATTTCCTTTATCTTCTTTACTATCAGTTTTTGAGTTTCATGGGATTTTAATTATTGCTAAAGACAAATTTTTGGATAGCTTGGAGTAATTCTGGGTTACAATCACTGTTTCTTTAAATTTTTGTTCTATAAAGGTTAGAAAACCTCTTTGTTTCCAGAGCATATCAAAATAATGTGCTGCCCCCAAAGCATAATGGCTATCAGTAGAGATATTTGCAGTGTTATTAATTGCTAGCATACATGTTGGCAGACAGCAAAAAGTTCTGCTTATTCGGCAGAAATGACCTTGGGTGAGGGACCACTTTCAGTGATTTCAGACAGTGGGACAATAGTATAGAAATCTTGATGTTTCTGTGAGTTATTTCAAAGGTAAGATTCATCAGTAAATCAGACTAGTTTAGCACTTGGAAAGGGGGTTTCCTATAGGTTGTGTCTGGGGTTAGTAAGTTTTTAGTTAGGGTTATAAAGTCATGTGGTGTCTCGCTAGAAGAAAGTGGATAAGGGGTGGCAGGACTTAAAGAGTCACGGGGAGCAATAGTTACATTTAAGGTTGATAATAATAGGTTCTCATTAGAAATGAGTCTGCTAGAAGAGAGATAGTGGGCATGATGAGAGATCAGTAAGTCCTCAATAGAGTGAGGGACATAAACCATTAATGGAGAGCCCATAATTAACTCCTAATTGCCTTTAATAAATTTGCAGTGAATGTGATGGCCTGTATATGGGATGGGATTTATTTAGACACAGGGTCTAACTGTTGGTTGTAATATCTGAGGGGTCTCTGATAGTCACCATGCTTTTGTCTAAGAACTTCTAAGGCATTTCCATTTTGTTCACGAACAAAAGGGGAAAAGAGAAGGTTGTAATTAGCATGTCCTAATATAGGGGGCTTAAAGAAGGCTCTTATTATTTTTCTCAAAAGAGGAGGTGACATCCTCTAGCCATTGTAGAGGTTTGGGATGGGTCAGACTTTAAAAAAGAATATGGAACCTGAGCCATGGCAGAGAGACTTGGAATCCATTGTCTATAGTATCCTGCTAATCCCAGGATTCTACAAATTTTTTTTTGGTTGGGCCAAGAAAATCCAAGATTGTTTTTATTCTTTGGGGAATCAAGCAAAAAATCCTGTCTTGAAATTAGACATCCTAAGTATTTTACTTTTGTGGTAAAGAGTTATAGCTTCCCTTCTGAAACTTGATGACTTTTGGTGGCTAATTTCTTTAGTAGGTAAAGGCTGTCTTCTATGGAGCCTTTAGGATGGAGGAGCAAAGTAATAAGTCCATCTACACATTAGGTGAGAACAGAATGCAAAGGAAATTCTAAGTTTGTTAAGTTTGCTTTTAAGACTTGGGAGAAATACCTAAGTCTTTCAGTATACCGCTGGAACATTACTGTAAAGGTATATTGTTGTTCATCTCACATGAAAGCAAAAAGATTGGCTCTCTGGATCAAATAGAATGCTAAAGAAAACACTGCAGACGTCAATCACAGTGAAAACCTATCTAGTGATTTGGCTGATGTATGTGGGTTTGGTACAACATGATGATGGTGTATAACAATGCTATGATGGCTCTTTAGTCTTGGGCAAATGTCCCTCCCCAGTTATTAGATTTTTATAACAGTAGGATCGGAGTTTTAAATGGGTTAGTACATGGAATGATTATCCTTTGTTGGAAGTAATCCTGAATAATTGATTTGATTTCCTGAATAGCTTCCTGGCATAAAGGGTATTGCTTAATATTTGAAAGTATTTTTGTTTCATTGATTTGTATTTTAATTGGTGGTGCTTAATGAGTATGGTTAATGTTAGTGGCATATTTAAACCATACGTTTTTAGGGATAAAGAGTAGTAGGTCTTGAAATATTTCATTGGGAAGTATTTTCTCCTTGTTTTAAAGAACTGAAAATATAGGTACTGAGAATTCAGTAGATTCTTTGAGGGTTCCCTCTTCAGTAGTTTTTTTGTGTTAATTGTATGTCCTTTTGTTTTTTTTGAGAGAAAGAAATGTAAGTTTTGTGTGCTTTCAGAAAATCTCAGTCAGTAAGGACTAACAGAATTGATGACAGTCCTAGAGTTTTGCATGTTAAAAGTCTGTGGGGAGAGATTGGTAAACTGCCATTGGTTTATCTGAAACCCCCAACCATTTGTTTTTTGTTGTTACCTTGAGGAAAGGAAAGAGGAAGTGTGGTTGGGTTTATTACTGAAAATGTGGCCCCCATGTCAATAAGGTTCTAGTTGCTCCATTTTAAGTGATTATTCTAATTTCACCTAAAGTGTAGGCTAAAAGAAAAGGGCAATTTCCCTTTATTCCTCAGAGAATACCTAGCATTTTGTGTTAGAAGAGAAAGAAAAAGGTTCTTTCTCAGGTCTCATATGAAATATTTTTTTCTATGATTTCATTTTAAGTCTTTGAGTTCTGTGGCATTCGTTTTTCCAATGACCTGGTTCCTTGTAATAATGACAAGGGCTTTATGGTGTTTTTTGGGATTTGTTTAATTCTAGTTGCTGCATTTGGTAGTTCATAACTTTTGCAGTTTGAATCTGAAAATCTATGATTCTAGCAGCTTTTTTTGGGCTGATTTCTTTTTGATTTTGGAAACTTGTTCAGCCAAATTAAGTGGGTTGGGGGTTTCTGTAGTGGCCCAGTTTAATTGCTTATGTTTCATTAGGGTGCTACGTTCTTCCTCTAACCCATTAACAAAAGTAGAATCAAACAGAGAGGAAGTTTGGTAGTAAACTTTATCTAAACCTGAATATTATAAATAGACTTTCTCTAATATGTCATAGTATTTATAGATTCATTACTCAGCTTCTTGAGGACACTGTTGAATATTTTCCCAGTCTATAGTTGTTGGAAATACTTCAGAAATCTAAGTATGTAATTCACTGGCTAGTTTTTGAGTATTTGGGAAATCTCCAGGCTTTCTTTTATTTAGGTGATCTAAAGGACAGTGCCAGTGTACTTTACTTAACCATGTTTGAGCATGGCTTTCACCTACTAACAGGTGGATCAATTCATAAAGATCAGAGTAACCTGGTTGGTAGGCTTAGTAAGGAAGTCAAATTCTTTGGAAAATCTTAGGATCAACTAAGGGATCAGGGAAATCTTTGGTCATAGCCCTGAGTTCAGGGAGTATAATAAGCAACAGAATTTCCAGAGCCTCCTTCATTTGATTCAACTTTAAAAGAGGCTTGGGTGACAGGAGGAGATTCAACAAGGGGTTTGTATTAGTCAAGGTTCTCTAGAGGGACAGAACTAATAGGACAGATGTATATATAAAGGGGAATTTATTAAGGAGTAGTAACTCACATGATCACAAGGTCCCACAATAGACTGTCTGAAAGCTGAGGAGCAAGGAAGCCGGTCTGAGTCCCAAAGCTGAAGAACTTGAAGTCTGATGTTTGAGGGCTGGAAGCATCCAGCATGGGAGAAATATGTAGGCAGGGAGGCTAAGCCAGTCTAGTCTTTTCACATTCTTCTGCCTGCTTTTTATTCTGGCAGCTGATTAAATTGTGCCCACCCAGATTAAGGGTGGGTCTGCCTTTCCCAGTCCACTGACTTAAATGTTAATCTCTTTTGGCAACACCCTCACAGACACATGCACAAACAATACTTTGCATCTTTCAATCCAATCAAGTTGACACTCAATATTAACCATCACAGGGTTCATCAAAAAAGGGAAGTTCAGTTAGACAAGGGTAGACAGGCAGTAAGCAAGAGGGTGCATAGGACAGCAGTGGGATGGGAAGGGGTACAGCTAGAAGGGGAAAGAAACACAGGACAAGGACAAAGAGATAGAGGTACACTTGTTTTTTGACTTATCTTTAGAATTTTCTGAGTTCTTTTGTAATTTAGAAAGTCTTTGAGCTTATTTGTCATTATTATCTCCTAGGGATACTAGCTTTGATTCCTGGAGTCTCTTGAATGCCTCAAGATACTAGCAGAAATCCCCCTCAGGCTATTTAGCCTTTTCTTTCTTTTTTTTGAGATAGAGTCTCACTGTGTTGTCCAGGAAGGGGTGCAGTGGTGCGATCTTGGCTCACTGCAATCTCCGCCTCCTGCATTCAAGCGATTCTCATGCTTCAGCCTCCTGAGTAGCTGGGATTACAAGTGCACCACCGTGCTCAGCTAATTTGTGTGTTTTTAATAGAGACAGGTTTTCACCATGTTGGCCAGGCTGGTCTCACACTCCTGACCTCAAGTGATCTGCCTGCCTCAGCTTCCCAAAGTGCTGGGATTACGGGTGTGAGCCACTGCGCCCTGACAGGCTTTTTAATCTTTTCTTCTAGCCCTTATAATTGTCCATAGAGGAAAACAAGTTTTGGCAAATCAAATGATCCTCACGTTGGCCACTGTGATTTCAAATCACTTTTAGTGATGTTGTTGCATTGAGAAAGACTGTAACTTTTGTACATAAAAGCAGCAGGGGTTCCAGAAAGGAGTGACTTGGCACCTATACCCTTAGAAGTCCCCATGAGTACTCACTGAAAAGGACAAAATTCCTTTGTTGACAGTTGGCAGCAAAGAACACCCGATGAAAGCCTAAACCTCAACCAAGGCAAGAGGTTTGGAGAAATAAGAGGACTTACTAACAAGGTCAGGGCCACTGGGGAGGTGATGGAACACAAGCTGTGTTACTGTGTATTCATCTGTCTCAATTTTCAGTATGATGGCTTGCCCTAAGGCCTTAATTCTTTGATGGATCTAAGAAGAGTTGCTAATTTTTTATTTTTTCAGCTTTTTTCTTGTTGTGAGGATGGGAGTAATGATGTCCAGGCTCCTTACATGTCAGACCAAAACTCTCGTCTAATACATATCGAAATTTTATTAACTGTCTCAATTACGTTCTTTCTTTTGGCTTGTTTTGTTGATACATAATAGTTATATATATTTATGGGGGTATATATGGTATTTTGCTACATGCATACAATGTGTAATGATCACCTTATTGTGCTATTGAAAATTGGAACTTATTTCTTCTACCTAACTGTATTTTTGTACCCATTGACCAACCTCTTTTCATCTCTTTTTTTGCTTACCCTTTCAAGTCTCTGGTAAATACAATTTCACTCACTATCTCCATTAAATCATTATTTTAAAATTTATTTTTATGTCTAAGCTACCATGTATGGGTAAGAACATGTAATATTTATCTTTTTTTTTTTTTTTGCTTGGCTTATTTCACTTAACACAATGCCCTCCAGTCCTGTCTATGTTGCTGCTAATGACAGGATTTTATTCTTTTTATAGCTGAATAATATTCCATCATATATATACATATATATCTATATATATCACATTTTCTTCATTCGTCTGTTGATGGTCACTTAGGTTGATTTTGTATCTTGGCTATTGCGAATAGCGCTGAGATAAACATGGGAGTGCAATTATTTCTTCAATATACTGATTTCCATTCTTTTGGATCTATAATCTAGCAGTGAGATTGTTGGATCATATAGTAGTTCTATTTTTTTTGTATTTGAGAAACCTCCATACTAGTTTTCATAGTTGCTATGATAATTTACATTTCCGCCAACAGTGTATGAGTGTTCCCCTTTCTTGTCATCCTTATTTTCTATCTTTTTGATAATAGCCATTTTAATGGGGATGAAATGATATTTCATTGTGGTTTTGATTTTATTTCCCTGATTAGTGACATTCAGCATTTTTCATATACCTGTTGGCCATTTGTATATCTTCTTTTGAGAAATATCTCTTCAGTTTTTTTTTTTTTTTTTTTTTGAGACAGGGTCTCTCTCTGTCACCCAGGCTGGGATACCGTGAAACAATGGTACGATCTCGGTTCCCTGAAACCTCTGCCTCCTAGGTTCAAGTGATTCTCCCACCTCAGCCTCTTGAGTAGCTGGGATTACAGGCTTGCACTGACACACCTGGCTAGTTTTTGTATTTTGAGTAGAGATGGGGTTTCACCATGTTGGCCAAGCTGATCTTGAACTCCTCAGCTCAAGTGATCTGCCCACCTCAGCCTCCCAAAGTGCTAGGATTACAGGCATGATCCACCTTGCCTGGCCTCTTCAGATCTTTTGCCCCTTCATTTTTTTAGGGACAGTGTCTCACTCTATCACTTAGGCTGGAGTACAGTCATGTGATCATTGGTCACTGCAGCCTAAAACTCCTGGGCTCAAACAATCCTCCTGCCTCAGCCTCCTGAGTACTTAGGGCTATAGGTATGTGCCACCATGTTCAGCAATTAATTTTTGTTTTATTTTCGTGGAGGCAGGGTCTTGCTAAGTTACCCATGCTGGTCTTGAACTCCTGACTGTTTGGATGAACGGAGGCAGGATGGTGCACTTCCGGGTTCTTCTTCACCACCAACTCTTCCCATGTGTGCGAGAATGCAGCTGAGGCCCAGGAAGGTGCAGATTAATCAGGCATGCACCAGGTGATGTCAATCCGAGGAGACCAAGATTTACCTGGTGGCACCTGCGGAGCGGCCCCCCTCCCCCGACATGCCCGTGCCCTGCCTATTGCCCTTCCACTCCTAGAAAAGTCGCTCCCAGCAGATGCACCGGGGGCGGGCTTTCTCAGCCCCCACTCTTGTTGGGACTATATTAGAAACTCCACCCTCCCCCAGCTCCGGTCCCTGAAGCTAGATGACCAAAGAATAAATTTGCAGTTTTGCTTTTAGCCTTGCCCACTCGGCTGGTCTTAGAAAAACAAATCACTGACCTCCAGTAATCTATCTGCTTTGGCCTCCCAAAGTGCTGGGATTACAGGCAGGAACAACTGTACCTGGCTTGCTTATTTTTTCATTGAATTGTTTTTTGCTAAGAGTTGTTTGAGTTTCTTATATATTCTAGTAATTAATCCCTTACCAAATGAATAGTTTGCAAATATTTTCTCCCATTCTGTGGGTTGTCTCTTCAGTTTGTTAATGTTGCAGTGCAGAAGCATTTTAGTTTGATGTAATTCTATTTTTCTATTTTTGCTTTTGTTGTCTGTGCTTTTGAGGTCTTATTAAAAAAAAAATCTTTGTTCATGTCAATTTCTACAATGTTTTATTCTAGTAGTTTTATAATTGCATGTCTTATATTTAAGTCTTTAATCTATTTTGATTTGGTTTTTGTATATGGTGAGAGATAGGAATATAGTTTTATTCTTCAACATACGGATATGCAATTTTTCGAGCACCATTTATTGAAGAGGTATCCGTTCTCCAATGTATTATATATTTTTGGTGCCTTTGTTGAAGGTGAGTTGGCTTTCAATTTGTGGATTTACTTTTGGATTTTCTATTCTGTTCCATTGCTCTATGTATCTGTTTTTAAGCCAGTACCATGCTGTTTTGTTTCCTATAGCTTTCTAGTGTATTTTGAAGTTAGGTAGTATGATATCTCCAGCTTTGTAAGGATTGCTTTGGCTATTAGGGGTCTTTTGTGGTTCCATATGAATTTGAGGAATTTTTTTCTATTTCTGTGAAGAATGTTATTGGTATTTTGATAGGGATTGCATTTAATATGTAGATCATTTTGGGTAGAATGCAGATTTTAACAATATTAATTATTCCAATTCACAAATATGGAATATCTTTCAATTATTTTGTGTCTTCTTCAATTTCTTGTATTAACATTTTGTAGTTTTCAAAGAAATTTTTTCACTTCTTTGTGTAAATTTTTTTCCTAATTATTTAATTTATATTTTAGCAATTGTAAGTGGCATTGCTTTCTTGATTTCTTTTTCAGATTGATTGCTGTTGTCATAGAGAAATACTCCTGAATTCTGTCTGCTGATGTTGTATTTTGCAACTTTATCAAATTCATTTATCAGTTCCAACAGTTTTTTGGTGTAGTCTTTAGATATTTTAAAATATAGGATCATGTTATCTCCAAAAAAGGACTTTCTGAAATTTTCCTTTCCAGTTTGGTTAATTTTCATTTCTTTCTCTTGTCTAACTGCTTTAGCTAAAATTTCCAGTACTATATTGAATAGAATTGGTGAAAGCAGACAACCTTGTCTTGTTCCAGATCTTAGAAGAAAGGCTTTCAATTTTTCCCTGGCCAGTATGATATTAGTTGTGGGTTCTCATATATGGCCCCAATTATGTTCTTTATAACACTTTTTTTCTGGATTCAGGATTCAATAGAATATCATGCTTTGCATTTTTGGTTTTTATGTTTCTTAGTTTCCTTTAATCTGGAATAATTTATCAGCATTTGTTGCTGCTGTTTGCTTTGTTTTGTTTTTGTCTTTAATTGCACTGACATTTAAAAAATAATTCTTGTTTTGTAGAATGCTTGAGTTTGTCTTTTTTTTTTTTTTTTTGAGATGGAGTTTCGCTCTACCACCCAGGCTGGAGTGCAATGACTCAATTTCGGTTCACTGAAACCTCTGCCTCCTGGGTTCAAGAGATTTGCCTGTCTCAGCCTCCTGAGTAGCTGGGATTACAGGCACCTGCCAGCCCGCCTGGCTAATTTTTTTTGTATTTGTAGTAGAGATGGGGCTTCACCATGTTGGACAGGCTGGTCTTGAACTCCTGACCTTAGGTGATCCACCCACCTCAGCCTCCCAAAGTACTGGGATTACAGGTGTGAGCCACCATGCCTGGCTGAGTTTGTCATTTCTTAATGATAAAATTCAGAGTATTTTCTGGCAGAAATATTACTTAAGTGTTTTTGCATCCTTCTCTGTCTATCATAACAGAAGGTACATGATGTCAGTCTATCTCACAATTGGTGATGAAAACTTTGATTAATTAGTAAGATGATGCCCACCAGATTTCTCAATATAATGCTGTTTATTTTTCTGTGTGGAAAACTTTGTGCTTATGTAAATATCCTTTTTTCTCATTAAACATTGACTTAATGGCTTTTTAGCATCCATTTATGATTCTTCCCTGTAGTGATTGAAAATGGTGCATTTTTATGTCTATTTTTCATTTTACACTTATGGGTTGATATTCTACAGTGAGGAAGAGCTTTCCTGCTATCTTTGTTTATGTATTTATTAGTATGAAATCAAAGATTCTTAAAATCTATTATTGCTATTACTGTTACTGTTTACTTTGATATTACCATTTTGCCACACTTAGTAAGTCGGAACTACTTCAAACTGGCTTTTTTTTATATGTCTTCATATTTTTTTGAGTATTTTCTTTCTGATTCACCAAAATGACCCAGGCTTGTCTCAAGCTTTCTTACCGTCGCCTTGGAATCAGCCATTTTCCCAAGAAGCTCTTGTTCCTTTTAGTGTGGAAAAATGCTTAGAAAGTAAGATCAGGACATGCTTTGTATTTTTAGTTATGTTCGTATGTATGAACATATATATACACATACACACATATATATACACACACACATATATATATATGTATTTGTCCTGATTTTACAATTGCATTTTAAGCTTTCTGGTGGATTTTGCCCAATGTCTGATTATATATATTCCACAGGATTTAGTATAGCAACTGTCTTTCACATATTAGGATTTTAGAATGGAAAGTGGCCTTAGATATTCCTTGCCCACTGTTACATCTTATGCATGAGAAAAGTAAGGCCTAGAACAATTAAATGGCTTGACTAAGACTGTTTGATCATGACAGATTTGATTTTAGAATATAACTATTTTGTCTTTCAGTTTACTTCTCTTTGTATCATATGACACACATGCTCAGTAAGAAAAGTTTGCTAGTTGCCAAAAGTAAATTTCCCGCATTTGGTAGATTAAAAATGGTATCTTTTTTTTTTTGCTACTCCTTCCACAGAGAGATAGTTTCCTTTTCTAGAAACTTGGCTTCTGATGGTGAAAGTCTTGACCTTCAAGACTATTGTCTCTCCTATTTTATTCTATGAAATTAAAGAGTATATTTTGGGATTTAAAACTAAAAATTCGATTCTTACTAAGCTAGCTCTCTTCTGAGAAAAAGAACAAAAAGATAAGAAAACCTAAAGAAAAGCAATCTCAGTATTTTAAACATTATCTAATTACATGGAAAGAAATACAAGATATAAGGTAAAATCTGGTTTCAAAGCTGAAAAACAACAACAACCAAAAAAAGCGCTATAAAAGTTATGGAAGAATTTGTTTTAGTAGATCATGAAGACACACTGTTATTTTCTGAATAATAGAGGAGGGTGATCCAGGAGAATCTTACTAACCCAAGCAGGTTTTTAACAAATATTCTTCTGTTTAGTTTGGAAGAAGATGGCTTTTCTAACTCGTATTTACATTGGGTTTAAAATAGCTGTAATATAATTTGTTGTTTCCCTTCTTTTTTTCATGAAATATTGATCTTTTCAAGAGTATTGTTAATACCTGGGCTTTTCAGTAGCATGACCTTGGAATTGGGCTAGGGATTAAAGTGTTTGATTACAGGTCTGTCTCAATCAGTAGATTATGTTTCTCTGGGGCAGAATCCTTTTGCATCCTGCTCATCCCTAAATCCAGTCTGTAGCTTAGTGCCTGCTGTAAAAATTGAATACAAATGTTTTACGGTGAATACTAAGCCTTTAAATGGTTTGGTCTTACAGAATGATGTAGGAGTGTGTATGTCTATATGTGTGGACATACACATGTGTATGTAAAAGAATTAGAGTCTGTCTCTTTCAGGTTGACAGTTCTTAGTAGAAAGACATTAGCTTTCCACTCAGATCTTGTTGTAGTCTGAAGACAAAAGTAAAATTTATGAGCTCTTGGAGATAAAGAGATTTTTTCCTCCCAATTATACGGAGTTGAGTTTCAGCAGGTTTGCCTTTGTAAGGAGTCAAAAAGAAAGCCATCTTACCAACATATATTGGCTTTAAATAGTTTAACATCTATTTTTGTACTTCTCATGCTGTTTTAAAAACTTCTGTTAATAGTGCACTTACAATTTCATTTTAATTCAGTGTTTCCAAAAGACAATTTGGTTCATAGATACAAGTTTTCTACCTCTTCTTTTAAAAAAATCTCTATGTGTACATGCATGTGGTTATATTACCACCTAAAGAAAATCACTTGTCTACAAAGATCACTTCTGTAAAGGCATCCCTGAACACTTCAAGTTATATTCATGATGGTTGTTCAAAGTGACACAAGGCTGCACTTCTTTGAAGTACAGTATTACACTCAGCTGCCTTCATGCAGTGCAATCCAAAATAATTACTGTCAGCGTCCAACTTCTACCTTTTAAGTCCCAGAGGGTAGCTGAGAATTCATGAGAGACATAAATTAAATGTGCAACCTTGTTCAAAGCCTCTCTTCCTCTCTTCTTTCTAAAGTGCCAGTATAAAAACTTCACTAAACAACTATTATTTATATATAAAAGAAGGCTATGGCATGTTATCTCAGACTTGCCCCTATAAAATATTCTGAGATTGAAATGCATTTGAAGACAACATGCAGAGTTTTCGTAGTGATTGAGAATTATTTGACATTATTTACTGCCTCTTACACACATATTTTGGATACATTTGCTTACATGATTTAATATAAAAAAAGAATTGAGTTTTTGAAACTACATGGCCATGGATTATAATAATATATTTGCCTTCACTGTATGGATATGTAAAGTTGATGACTGAGTATTGGGGATTTGTACATGGATTGCTAATTTTTCAGTTTGCTATGTGAAAAAGAAGCTATAATAACATCTGTTACTAATATTTGAAACTTGTCATGGCTTTCTAAAGTGTAAACTTTTTTGGAGAAAATTTAAGTTAATCTTGATACTCTGATGACATTGTAGAACCTTAAAATACACCTGGGATATTTTCTTTTTTTTTTGAGATGGAGTTTCGCTCTTGTTGCCCAGGCTGGAGTGCAGTGGCGTGATCTTGGCTCACCGCAACCTCCACCTCCTGGGTTCAAGCGATTCTCCTGCCTTAGCCTCCTGAGTAACTGGGATTACAGGCATGTGCCACCACGCCTGGCTAATTTTGTATTTTTTTTTTTTTATTATACTTTAAGTTCTAGGGTACATGTGCATAACGTGCAGGTTTGTTACATATGTATACATGTGCCATGTTGGTGTGCTGCACCCATCAACTCATCAACACCCATCAATTCATCATTTATATCAGGTATAACTCCCCAATGCAATCCCTCCCCCCTCCCCCCTCCCCATGATAGGCCCCAGTGTGTGATGTTCCCCTTCCCGAGTCCAAGTGAGCTCATTGTTCAGTTCCCACCTATGAGTGAGAACATGCGGTGTTTGGTTTTCTCTTCTTGTGATAGTTTGCTAAGAATGATGGTTTCCAGCTGCATCCATGTCCCTACAAAGGACGCAAACTCATCCTTTTTTATGGCTGCATAGTATTCCATGGTGTATA